>NC_056743.1:1762038160-1762338160 GCF_019279795.1 Protopterus annectens
CTTATAACAGCCTGTTACCCTCTGGGCTGTTGTCTATCTTGACTGCCTTGACATTCAGTGCCTTTGCAGGAAAGCCTCCTTTTCCACAGATGTTAATGCCAGGCAACGGAGGCTAAGATGGTCATTTCAATGTCAAATACTTTGGCGTCAATGTTGAGGATTCCTTGGGCTTCTTCACTACTGAGTGTCTTGTTGCTAGATGTGCAGAATCAGGAAGTGATACAGAGGCAACTGTGTAGATGAGCATTCCACTGGATTTGGTAATGTCTTCAGCTCCACACTTGAGTGCCTCTCAGTTTAGTGCTTTATCCCTATCACCCCCCCCCCCCCAATCATCCTTCACACACCACATAGAGGCAGGTGAGTGTAAAACCACTGCTGAGACAAATCAGAAGTTTCTAGTGTAGATTCCTCCTCACCATAGTCTGATCATTTCCTCCCAACTGTTTTGGGAAAGTGAAGGTATAAAAGGAGGTAAATGGACACTGGCCTGGAATAATAAAGATCCCCAGTATTCCCTGATTACTTCAGATTTGGGATTGTACAGTCAGAGAGAATTGTAGAGCTGTTGAGACAGGAAGGAGTTGTGGTGAACAGACCCATTATCCTCAGATGAGGAAATTCTCAGAAACTTTATGCAAAATGTTAATACTGGTTGCGGAGCTTTTCTCCTTGGGTCTGCACTGAAAATGAGCGAATGCTCAGCTGGACTAACCCGGTTAACAAATGTAAAATCAAATAAATAATAAAGCTTTGTGCTGCAACCCACCAACCTCTTGAGTGGCTTCTCCTGCAAATTACATGGTTTAGTTGGTCATGCAGTGAGCTTGGCAAGAGCCAAATGTGATGAATCCCGTCGCTGGGAGAGACATCGTCTGGCTCCTAAAGGAAAACAAGTAGTGAAGTTCGACTCTCTTATTAGACTGAATTGTATTGATTACCACCTTCAAAAAATGGATTCTAAGGCATTGGACTGCTTTAAAGAGCATGTGTATGCATTGGGTACTGGTTTTCAGGCATTGAATTACCTGGTACACATTACTAAGCAAAGTGTAATCTAGCAGAGAAAACACTAGTGATGCTGAACAAGTTGCTTCTGACAACTTTCAATGGAAGTTAGTTTCCAGGATGTTTACTTTAGACAATGTAAGCAACTTCTCAGTGGGACTGCTGCATCATGCAGTTGGATGGAGTGGACAGAGCAGCTGGGATGGGCATTGCCAGTCATTACTGCTCCTGGCTTAGACACTGTAATTTAGCAGATAGTCCTCATTTACCACTGTCCTTTATGATGAATCATCCTTGTTTTGGCTTTGGGTGTAGAAAAAGTTGGAAATAACAGGCAGAAAGGCAGAATGCTTGTTAAGGGAATGAAGGTTTGCAGTCCTCAAAGAACATTGTCATCTAATCAGAGGACTGCAAAAAAAAAAAAACTGTAGTTAAAAAGAACCAGCAGCTGCCGTTTGCAAATAATCCTCGAGGACTTGCCTGAATGTCCCTCTCTGAAGGCAGTCTGGTGTCAGATCTCCCAGCACATTTCTAATTGGCTGGCCTCCAAACTGGACAGGTGGATCAGGGAGTAGCCAAAGGCTACAACATTCCCATTATAACCCTATTAAGGCCAGCATCTTTAATTCCAGATGGCCCTCCCCATCAAAAACAAACAACCTTTTCAGGGGTATTAAGCCTTCCATTCAAGATGTTTCACCAAACAGGAGACAATCCAGATTTTACTCAAGTATCTTTATGGTGACCAAGAAGATAAAGGACCCTAGGCCCATATTATATATGTGTCCTAAGCTCCGGATGCTCATGGTGCAGTTGATCCGTCTGTTATGTAGGAGAAAGACTAGATGTGCTGTTTTGATTTTTATGGGCATTTATTTACATATCATTATAGCTGGGAGTCCCCAGTTACCATAAACACTGTTCAAACCGGTCAGTGTGCATAGGTTCATAGGTTCATACTAGGCTATCTGCCCTAGGGCATTTATAAGCCTAGCCAGAGTGTGTTTGGCTTTCGCCACCCATTTTAAATGAATTTTGCTATGCCCTTTTCGAGGTTAGTATACTGTGCCTCTGTCTAACAGTGACACAGAAGTGATACCCGGGGTAAACCTACGATCTCCCATCCACTCATCAAGATTCCTCTTGAAGAGAGTCAATGAGGGACTCTGCCTAACCTGGACTGGGATTTTATTCCAGAGTGAAGGGAGCCTCTGGGTTATAAATCTGTCCCTCCAGCATGTCCTATTTATTTCATTGCTGAAGTTCGAGTCTCTTGAGCGCGTAGCTCGATGGGATTTGGTTTTTCTGAGGTGCAGCATGTCCATTAATTCCGGGTTGGACATGGCTTTATATGTCAGGCACAGATCACCTCTGAGCAGGCGGTATGCCACTGAGTAGAGCTGGAGTTTCTTTAACCAGGCAGCATATGGCATCTGTTTGAGCCCTTTGATCCTGTTGGTGAGGTACTTTTGGGGTCTTTCCAGTTGCTGCAGGTGTCTGGTAAGGTACATCCCAAAAGGGGCATTGTACTCCATTATGGGCCTGATGAGGGATGAGTAAAGAGGCACAATGACCTCCCCTGATTTAGATGCGAATCCCTTCATGATTAGGTGGGCTATATAAAATGTTTTTCTAACCACTTTGGCCACGTGGTTTTCAAATGAGAGATTGCTATCAACTTGGGTCCCCAGGTCCCTAATTACTTCTTCTGTACTTAATGGATTACCACCTATGTGGTAATTTGTGGGCACTTTGTTTTTGCCAAAGGGGATGACTACACACTTTTTGGCATTTAGCTTGAGGCCATGGCTCTGGCACCAGTTGTCTGTTTCTATGAGGCCCTTTTGTAGGATGCTTGTGTCGGCTGGAGAGTAGATTGTGGCGCCTAGTTTGCAGTCATCTGTGAACTTGGTCAGCCACAGTCCTTCCTTCCGTGTTGGCCTGTACCTCCAAGAAATATATGCCGAACAAGAGAGGTCCCAGGACTGAGCCTTGTGGGACGCCACTTGTAACTGGTTTGGAGTCTGACATGGCCCCAGCAATTCTAACCATGTGGGTTCTGTCCTTAAGCCAGTTTGCAACCCATCTAGTGACATAGGGGTTTATATTTAAGCTGGTGAGCTTATCTATAATGCCCGAGTGGTGTATTGTATCGAAGGCTTTTGTGAGGTCCAGGTAGGCTTTGTGGACCACCTTCCTCTCGTCAATGGCCTTGGTGACTGTTTCAAAGAAATCAACCAGATTTAAGAGGCAGGATCTGCCCTTAACAAAGCCGAACTGGGTAGGATCCAGTGTCTGTAGGTCCCCAATATCTTTATTTATGAGGTCCATGATGATCCTTTCCATAGCTTTGCAGACCAAGCTAGTCAGGCTTATGGGGCGATAGTTTCCAGGATCCACTGAGGCACCACCTTTGTGGAGAGGGACCACTGTTGCTGTACGCCACTCTTTGGGTACATATCCTATAGTAAGGCTGAGATTGAACAGTAGTTTTATGTTTGGGTTTAGCTCTTCTTGGAGTTCATGTAGGACGCAGCCCGAGACACCGTCTGGTCCCATTGATGCTGTGTTTTTTGCTTTGGGGAGGGCGGCTCTTACCTGAGCATCTGAGATGTCAGGGGGGCAGCACTCTGCTGGGATAGATATTTGCTCTTTTGGTGGGGGGGAGAAGTTTGCGCTGAACCTGTCAGCTAGGATGTTGGCAATGTCTGTGGGTTCGGTGTATTTTTTGTCATTTTGGACTAATTCTGAGCATATCTGGGAATTCCCACCCAGGTTCCTAACATAACTAAAGAAAGCCTTGTGATTATCCTTAGTGTCTGTAGTTTTTTGCTAATACTGATCATAGATGCCTTCCCTTTTTGGGATTTTGCTCTATCATGTAGTAGCTTCCTCCTTCTATTGTACAGTTTGTTTATGGCTAGGGTCCACCAGACAGGGCGCCTGCCTTTGGAGGATTGGGTCTTGGTTTTATTTGGGATTGCATGATCCATGCATTCCTGAAGGTGTTCATAGAATGCGTTTGTAAAGGATTATGCGGTCTGGGCCGTATTTTCCACAGGACCGGGGGCTTTGAAGGATTCCACCTCGGTTTTGAGGAGTGTGAAATTTGCTTTAGAGAAGTTTTTCACTGTGGTTTTCTGGGCAGGGGGTGGGGTTGGGATGTGAATATCCAGTGGGATTAGTTTATGGTCTGATCTTACCAGTGAGGGATACACTTCTGGTCTGGAGCATAGAGCCCCCATGTTGGTGATGATCAGGTCCAGTATGTTTTCCCCTCTTGTGAGAGTGGTAACAAGTTGTTCCATAGCATTTGTGTTTATAAATTCTAGGAACCTTTGGGCTAGGGTGTTGGAGCTAGAGTAATGCTCCCAGTCTATGTTTGGATAGTTGAAGTCGCCCAATATATAATGGTGTTTGGAGAGACCTTCATATTTTCCAGTGTTCTCAGGAAGGCCGAGTGGGGTTCCTGGGTTTTGGAGGGTGGTCTGCAGCAGGCTATAAACTGGAAGGCAGTTTTACCCACTGTTAGTTGCACATGGATAGTCTCTGATGCTTCGTGCTGTGCCACCAACCTGGAGGTGTGGATATCTTTGACGAATATTAATACTCCCCCTCCTTTTGTGGTTCGGTCCAAGTTTTGGGGCTGAAAAGCATGGTATGAGGTATAACCTGGTAGTGCTGGGGTGCTCTCGGGAGCCTTGAACCAGGTTTCTGTTACTGCACAGATATCGATGTTCTCCATGCTAAGGAGAATTTCGAGTGCGTGCATCTTGAGGTTTAGACTTCTGGCGTTGAGTACTCTTAGTTTCTTATCCCTTGTGATACCTATGGAGGTGGGTTTGTCTTTTGAGCCTTGCCTGAAAAATGCACTATGGGGGTGGCAAGAGCCTTTGCCAATATCCGAAAGAACAGGGGTGACAGGTGCAAGCCGTCCCTAGCGAAGCATCGTGGCTTGTCGAGCATATCATCCCAAGCTGACAGGCATTGGATCCCCTTTGAATGACACGAATACTTAAGCCAGTTGTTGAAATTGATCATCTTGTCTTCATATTGTGGCATCATTCTTGGTGAGGGTAAGATGCTACTCAAGGTCAGGGTCATACCGGCCTTGGCTACATGCTCAGAGAGCTTCTCTATGTTTCTTTTCATGTAATCCAGGGAGGTACGTCTCAGGTCATTCACACCAGCATGGACAATGACTGAGTCATATTTGTACTTGTCTTGGAGTGACCTGAGTGCTTGTGTTATGTGGCGGATCCTAGCACCCGACAGGCAGCTCACCGTGACCTTCTCCTTGTTCTACCTGGTGAGCGGGACGTCAGTGTGCCTGACGATAGAGTCAGGGGGAGCTTGGAGCAGCCTATCTATCCCTGGAGGAGTGTTCCCAGCACAAGAATCTGGTAGTCTATTGGCCGTTTTGGGCCAATCTCTAGCTCTTTCGAGTCCCCCTGTATTAAATACTATTTTCTTCTTTACTTCTACAGTGATTAGAGATATTTAAAACTTTTATTTCAAATGTTGTAGCACAAACGCCGATAGATCCTTGATTAACAAAACAATACAGTCTCACAGTGAAAACATACTCAGCATGAACAGTAAGCTTCTCTGCCCTTGAAACTCACATTCATTGAAATGGCATTGAAACTCGCATTCAAAGAAAATGCATCTAGCCAGTGGTGGATAAAATGTATGTTTGGACTGTTTGGAAACCATAGGCCCCTTGCACACCTTTTTTGGACTGTGCATACATCCATGTGTTTTGTGATGCACCACCCTGATTGTATTAAATTATATTCCGTTTATAATGCAGCACCACTTTTTAGAGTGTATTTGAAATTTGTAGGTTTGAATGTTTTTCCACTAAGCAGTGAAACAAAATGAAAGAACTAATAATGACACAACTACCTGTTACAGAGCACTTCAACCACAAAAGACCAAACAAACTTATGTCATTGCAATCCAGCAATATCAGTCAATATTAATAATAATAGTGCCTGTTATCCTTGAAGAATAAACTTCCCATGTTGCATTTAAAATAAATCTGTAAGCTGGTAATATTGCAATAGGGATTGGCTGTCAAACTGCCAACAGGCTCATAGTTACTAGACAACTGATCCAAATGACACACTTGGGACTGCAGCACTCCCATCCCCCATTAAAGGGGGCACTCCATCTACATGGTGAGTTAGTAGAACAGACAGCTTTTTTCACCAAAAGCAAGTATGTTACCTGTTGTGCTACTAACACTCCTTTGAAAATTTATAGCACAAACACTGATGATGGTCATTTGCTAAGCAAAACTTACACATTGAAAACAGACTTAGCATGAGCAACAATAAAGTTCACTTCCCTTTAAACTCAACATTCCTAGGAAATGTACAGAAGCTCAACAGTCTTTTAAAATGCACTGAACTTCAACAGTGCTTGAGAATGCACTCACCGAGTTTGGTAGCTGGTGTAGAGGATTCGGGCTCTAGGGTCCTGTATTCAAGGTATAGGGTTTGAGCCTGAATAAGTTAACCAACCTACCATTTCTAACTGGGGAATTTCACAACCACACACACACACACACACACACACACACACACACACACACTCTTCTCTCTGTCTCTTCTTTTCTGAACTCTTCCATTTGGTCTCACCAGAGCCTCTAGGATTCTGTCTAAATGAGTTTTCTCTGATCTACATGAGCAGATTCTCAGAGCCACAATAAGAAAGTCCTTGATCAGAGCATGGACTGACTTATTATTTCAGCCATTCATTACTTTTAAAATTTCATTGAACACTGGAAAGTCCACAGCTGGAGCCACTGCAAGCACAGAACATCATTGGTTGTCACCTGGACATGTGGACCTGTGTGGTCGGTATACAGCTAAGAAAGAACTATCAGCATTGAATCTTTCAGTGTCCCCCAAATCAACAGCCACTCTGTATCTTAATTTTGGGTCCCATGGAAGTGATAGTTTTTTTTTTTTTGCTCCCTTTGCAAGTTACAGAATGACTGTACTTTAGTGGATGCTGATATCCTAGTGAACAGTGGAATCAGAATGTGGCCCCAGTGTCCTTTATGATTCTGTTATCGGACTGTCCATCAGCATATCCATTAGTGACTTCAGTAGAACAACCTTTCACAGGGATGATCATTTGTACTTCTTTCCCCTGATGTGATGATCACTATCTGCTGGGGTGTATGGTGAAACATTGTTTATGGCAGATGGTCCAAGGGATGGGACTATGACAAGATGCCTTTTTACACACCAATACCTGAAGATATATGCAATTTCTGCCCGCTCTTGCAATTTTGTAATAGTTTGGTACAACAACAAGCAAGGGGAACTTGCTTCTACCTGTGTGTTGGGAGATGATGAGATTATGGGAATGAACCAATTCAACACACCCCTTTCATATTGCAATGAAAGTTCCTGGGCAAGCTTAGTCCTTGCTTACTGATGCAGCATAAGTTGTCCCTTAGTTAGTCAACAATGAATGCCATTCCTTTTGATAGGGAAGACTGCTTTTAAAACTGAATAATGCTGACATCTGCAGTTTTTTCCTCTTATCCTCATGATGCTGTGGTCCATCAGTGACCACAAGATCATCTTTATTCATTCCCACCATTTCCAGTCTTAATAAAAACATTTCAGAAAGCAAAGATGCACAAGACCAAGGTCATCCATGCAGCCCTGCCTTGACCAAGAAAAGTTTGGATCTTTGTGCTATGGCCACACCAGTTAGAGAAGCCTCTTCTCCTCAGACCTCACAAAGGTCTTCTTTCTCACCCATCCGACAAGCCTTATTTTGACCCACAGACCATCACATTAACCCTTTTTTTCCAGTAACTCTCATGGCCAGAGACCCATTTTCCCTTGGTCTAGATCCTTAAGGTATACCAGCCTCTTCCGCTAGGAAGACATACAGGATTAAGTAGATCTTGGTAGTCAGTGGAGCAAGACCTCACCTATGTATATTTCCCACAGTCTAATAGTTTTTGATGTCATTTTTGACAAGATTCAGCTTTTGTATAGTCAAAGTTCACTTAGCAGCCATTTTTAATTTTCATCAGGGCATGCATTTTTTTTTTGCTTCTTTAAAAGTTCATAGGTTCATAGATTAGTACTAGGCTAACTGCCCTTGTAGGGCTATTTTAAGCCTACCAGTTACCCCATGTGAGAATCAAACCCTGCACCTTGTGTCTTGTACACACCTGAACCATTATCCCACCCAGTATCCAAGGTATTTTTGAGGGGGGGGCCTTCCTGCTCAGGCCTCTCCACAAGAAACCTACTTCCCACGGGATTTAAACTTCATGCTGAGAAAAACTTGACATTACCGCAGCTACAATGGATCCTAAGTTTTGGTCACAGAAGAGTCTTACTAGTGGAGGTAACATTCGCTAGAAGCATTTATAGGGTGTGAACCTTGTCTTTGAAAGCTGTTTACATTGCGTTTCACAAAGATAAAGCGTCTTTTTGCATATGAAGTCATATGGCACTTTACCTGCATGCTTTAGTGACACTAGCGTTACGTCTGTACTCTCAGTCTTTCCCATCTTCTCCCACTCCCATCATATCTAAACTACATAGTGCATATACCATGTTTATATCTGAATGTTGTTGTAATAATTTAATATTGTATGATTTGCATAGTTGCATCAAAACAGGGTTTAAATGGCCAACCAAACTAAGAACAAAAACGGAAGGCAGTCAATAAACATAAAACCAGCAAACTTTAATGTTGTGAGCGCTTTCACATACTGCGGTGCTTCATCAGACAGCACTATGCATCTAAAAAATTCATTAAATACGTTCCCAAAAATTCATATCAACCAATAAAAACTCTCATCTAATTAAAACTGTGTGCAATATTTAAAGTGCTCCACACATAAAATAAATACACGCATATAAACATATGTTTTACCAAAAAACAAAATAATTTCACATTTTTAATTAATTTGCATGCTTTCAGTGCTGGTTTACTAGAAACTGTATCATTAAGACCGGAGCATAAATGTGCTCCTAGTCTAAAAATCCATTTCATCTCAGCCATATCAGTAAAGGTATAGATGTCTCCCAGCCTAATGTTTTCATATATAAACCTGTATGACTTGGAATGTAAATAAATGTGTTTCACCTTTTGATAGGGTATGTTTGGCTAAGGCACTATGTACCAGCTTTTTTTCTAGTACAATGCATATGGTCTCTTACACGTTCAGTAAGTCTTCTATTTGTTTTACATACGTAAAATTTTGAACATACATTACAATAAGCCAAATGGTTCAAATGAATTACATGAATAAGTGTTTATATGAAAAATTACAATATCTAAACACACAGATCTTAGCATGTTTCTGTTTTTATCATGTATTTATTTTTATTTATTTAACATTTGTTTACCAGGAAAGTCCGACTTGGAACAAGCCAATTTTCAGCGGAGGCTCGGAGAGAAATGCTACAGATGCATGTCTTTGTAATGTGGGAGGAAACCTGAGCACCCAGAGGAAACCCACACAAATGCAGGGAGGACATGCAGACTCCACACAGAAGGTACCCCAGCCAAGAATCAAACTGGATAACCTCTTGCTGTGAGGTGACACACACAGACCACTGCACTGTCCAGTTATATATTTTATTATATTGTACATGGCCCTTAAGCCCCAGTTCCTCATGTCCATGTCTCCCAGTTCATCATCTAACCCCACTGGACCTTGTGGTCCAAATTGAGAGGTGATAAATCAACAAAGATAGGAGAATAGTATTGCAGGAATTGAGTTACATATTTTATATAGCATATACAGGAGCGGCCTTATGTCAACTGGTGCCCTAGGCAAAAGGGCTCCATGGCGCCCCCCACCACACCACCTGGTGCCTTCATCCTGGTCTACCTACACCACATAAATACTGGAAAAGCGCCCCTTCCAAAGTGGCGTCCTAGGTGGCCATCTAGTTGGCCTGTGCCTAAGGCCGGCTATGAGCATATATCATGGACAGAAGTAGGTTAAAAATAAAAAAGATAGCGGAGTGCACAAGACCCAGGATAAAAAAGTGCCCATTTCTAGCAGGTGCACTGGTGCCAGGACTGGAAAAAATGACCGTGTAGAATCCTCAAGACATTGCTACAATGGGGTTAAGTCAGGCCCAGGGGGAGGATGTCTCCCCTGTTGTAGAAAGAAGTAGTAGTCCACAAAAATCACAAAAAAAGAGCCATAAAGACAATAGAGTGAACTGTTCAGGATAAGAAAGAAGTTATGTATTGTTACTATTATGTGAAAAGCCCAGAATTTCCAGACAAAAGGTATACAAAAAGACTGAGAGAGAAAGTATAGGAAAGAAAAATAATTCCACAAGAAAAATTGTCAGAAGCTTCAAATAAAAATTTGTGTTCATTAATGCAACAAATTTATGAAAAACATATGACCAAGAAACCTTGGGCCATTTGGAAAGAGAAGTAACTGAAGAAGTACAAAAATATGAAGAAAAAAATCTAGAGAGTTTTAAAAGGTATAAAGAAATATTGACATTGGAAAGAAAGAGAGATCTGATATGGTGCAATATTTATGCAAAGGAGAAAACCAAATTAATCAATACAAAAAAGCAGACCCAAAGATATTGAAACAGAAATACAGGCAAAGGCATCCAGACATGGACAATTTCCAGTATAAAAACTAAGATCATAAAGAGGGAACGTAGAATAGAAGATTAGTGAAGTAGAAACATCTGAAGAAGAAATATGGACATGGGAAAACAAAAGAGATTTTATATGATGCTGTATTTATGCAAAGGAGAAGAAAGCAAAACTAATCAGTGCAAAAAGAGCAACACCAAATATATTTGAAGAGAAATACGGGCAAAGGAATTCGGATATGGAAAATTTTACAATACAAAAATAAGAAAACAAAGAGTGAAAGAGGATTAGTAATGTAGAAATTAAAGAATTAAGAACTAAGGTTATGTATTACCAGGAAAGTAAAAGATTTAGTGTAGAAAATATAACTCCAATAACATCATAGCAGTATAGAGCATTGAATCCCCAAATTAAGGAGAAACCAGTGGAGCAGGAAACATCTGATCAGTTGCCATATGAAGATACTTTGGAGCCTTCCATAGGAAACCAGTATAGTATAAAAGTTGCAGTTGCACAGCAAGAGAAGGAACAAGAAACTGTGGCAACTCTGACCCAGTCAATCTTGTGGAGTGATAGGCCAGTGAGCTTCCCTGTGAAAGAACAATAGACGACACTGGGACTCTGGATGAAACTGAAGAGAATGTGGCACAGGAAGATGCTCTGGAACTTTCTATAGAATGCCCACAGGAAATGGAAAGCAAAGAATACGCCCTCAATTTAGAAGAAAATGATCTAAGAGAAGAGCTACTTGATTTAATAAGTTGGACAGACATATTAAGATCAATGAAAGAAATAGAGTACAGAAAGTCAATAAAACCCAAAAGTTAGAAGTTTGATAAAATAAATGAATGCAGTAATTAGGACTGTTCGCAGAGATTCATGTGATATAACAGAAGTAAATAGCATGTATTACTGTGAAGCTAAATTAATAAGAGTTGGTCTTACCACAGAAACGCAGGGTACTAAGGGAAAGGAAGGGGAGAAATCAAATGCCTTCATGGAAATATTGAGTAGAGAAAACTATAAAGCAATTAAGACAAGAAGTGTCACTGTTAGACGAGTATAGAAGAGAAGTGATCAACAAAAATACTCAGAAAGACATGATAAAAGCAATGTGCAATATCAGAATAGATCAGGATCTATTATGCACTACTGCAAATAATAAACAAAAAATATCAGCACAGGTAGAAAAACTTAGAAGATACATAGATAAATATAAAGGAAAAGTACAAAATAAGGAATTTTTTGATGACCCAAAAACATTTTTAGAGAATTAGGAAACAAGGCTAAAGGAACTGAACCACCACAAAAAAAAAAGATACATTTTGGAGAAATATCTGTCAAGATCCTGTGGAACATAACGAATATGCTAAATGGATAGAAGAAGTAAAAGAAAGAATAGGTTCAAATGTTTAGGATATGAAGTGGGATGAAGTAATGGCCAGAGAGATTGAAACAAAGTTAAGAAAAGCTCCTGGAAAACCCTAGGCCCAGATGCAGTACCCAAGTTCTAGCTAAAAATATTAACATCTTTACATGATGATTTAGCCATGAATAAGAACTGTTTGTGTGCCACGAGCCGAGACCAGCCTGGTTAACAACAGGAAAAACAATTCTTCTGCTTAAGAACGAAACTGCAAGCTATCTTAAAAACTATAGACCAATAACTTGCCTTCTGACGATGGATAAAATATACACTGGAATTGATGCCAACAGAGTTTATAGTAATTTAGAAGAAAACTCAGTCATGGCAATAAAACAAAAGAGTACAAAAGAAAGTCATAGAGCAAAGGATCATTTGTTGTTAAAACAAAGTCATAATGGAGAATGGTAAAAAGAGGAAGAACCTAAGTATGGAATGGATAGACTGCAAAAAAGCATTTGATATCCCATATTCATGGATAAAAGAGTACTTGAATATATATAAGATGCACCTTATACTGATCGATTACATTACAGCGACCATGAAACAGTGACAAACCATTTTACAGTTAAGCCATGATAAAGGACAAATTATTATCCCAGGGGAAAAAATTCAAAGGGTATATTCCAGAGTGACTGTTTGTCACTGCTGCTCTTGTGTCTTGCCATTAACCCATTAAGCTGTTTACTTAACAGATTAGGTCATCGCTAAAATTTGGCTCCAAGAAAACAACAAAGTGTAAAGACTTCTCATCTTCTTTTTGTGGCTGATTTAAAGCTGTATAGTTCATCAGATGAGGAACTGAAAACATGACTGCAAGTGGTCAAAACTTTTTCAGATTATATAAAAATGTTATTTGGTCATCTACTATTATGGTAAAAGTATAACCCATAAAAATTTGCTCCATTGCACTCAGGAAGGCTTTACTTCATAATTTATTCCAAATGGCATTCTTAGGAATCTGTATCTGCCAAACGGGGTACCAAAAGTAGTTTGTAATGAGGATTTGCAATCAAGCATCATTTGCGAAAATGAACTTTTTGCATCCAAAACTGAAAAAACAGTGGCATTCTGTATTAGGGCTGCGACCTCTTCAGCTGTGCCCATTGGATGATATGGTCTCTTCAATGCTTTGTTCAAATCTCTTGGGTCAATGCATATTCTGATTTTGTCTGAGCCTTTTTGTGAGCTGCTACCATAGATGACACCCTTTCGGTTGGTTGTGTAACTGGACAAATTATACCTTGCTCTACCGTTTTATCCAACTGAGCCTTAACTTTATCCTGCATAGCTATTGACACTCTTCTTGCTGGTCTGACTACTGGAGTGACTTCTGGGTTTAACTTCATGGAATACACAGCTGGAAGTTTGCCCAACTTATCATCGAAGGCATCAGCATACTCTTGAGAAAATGGCATCCGAAAAATTAGAACTAGGATATGCACTTATGTGATGAACTACTTTGGTAAAAGAAAGCAGATTAATTATCAAACTATCTCTGAGACCCAATAAAGACTGTACTGGTCTTTGGACTACATAGAATAACAAGTTGTAATAGTTCTTGGCCAAATAACATGAAAGTATCACTTAGCCTTCGGTTTGAATTTCTTCACCTTCAGAAGCAATAAGTTTTGCATTACTGACCACATTGAGTTGTTCATTAGTTCTCACTTTAGCAAATGTGTCTGTTGATATAACATTGCACTTTGAACCAGTGTCTACCTTAAGCTACGTGGATTTACCATTAATCCAGACTGTACAAAACACTTTGCTGTTTGCCAGTCAATTCACTGCATCAACTCTCTCACCATTTAGTGATACACTGTCTACACAGAAAGCAGAATCGCAGTCTACTTGATCAACTTGATTTTTTGCGTGACCTTTCTTTACAACTGTGTGGGGTTTACTTACTTTGCAAAACTTTTGAAAATGGTTCTAGTTTTTACACTTGTGATATTGCTAACCAAATGCTAAGCATTTCTCTCTCTCTTGGATTCATGATTGGCACCACAATTGCGATGGTTAACAATAAAGCTAGACTTCGGTTTTGCTGATTCATGCTTGTACTGCACTGAGGAACATGCTCCTTTAACTGAACTAGTCTTAGAACTTGCGGGAAAACTATGGGGTTTCCCAGGTAAGCCACCAGGGGCTATGGCTGCCATGTGCTTAGGCCTACTTCTGTTTGCCACATGTTGCATGCTATCTACATTTGCTCTGGAGCCTGCTAAAACCATGCTCTTATCACTTACAAGCATACTTGTGTGTTTTTCTGTTACTTCCTGTATTTGACAAATCTCTATGGCTTTTTTCAATGTTAAGTCACTGTCACAAAGCAAAATCTTTCTCACAGCAGCACTGTTGAGACCACACATGAGCCTGTCCTTTATTATCTCATCTTTTAAGTCACTAAACCCCCACATTTTGTCTTTGTTTCTCTGCTCAGTTATATAAGTTGCAAAAGTTTCCCCTGGTTTCTGATCTCTTGTGTAAAACAAATGCCTCTCTAATGTAATATTTGTCTGGAATTTACACGTTTCTCTGAATTTTCACTTCATACACTCTGGGTCTTCCCTTGATTCAGCCTGTAAAACAATATGATGATTTTCTCTGACCCTGCTAGGTTTAGCAAAATGAATGCCCTGGTGCATGCATCTTTATCTGAATAAGTTGCTTGTATAAAAATATCGTACTCTTGCTCAAATATTCTCCAATTCTCTGCAATATTCTGATCAAATACAAGTGGTAAGGGCTTTCAAAATCCATCTGCCATATTAACGCATACCAGTGAAGGATTTTGAAAATAAGCACAAATGCCTACACATACATATGTACCGGAAATTTATGCCAGTACTTGTAACTTTGTCCAATAGCACAATAGGCCTCTGTGTAACTGAACTTTGCGAAATATGTCTCTTGGGCACTGCAATACTCTTGAAATCACTGCATTGCAAGAAATTGCCTCTTATCAGTGTAAGAAACATATGAAATAACTGCACGATGCAAATGAACCGGGCAAGAGAAGCTCAAAGTCAGTAACATTTCGAAGTAATTGCACTTTGCAAATAAACCGTGCACAGCACTCTGAAATTTCCCCAAAATGGTGGTACCTTGCTAGGCAATTATTTACAGCGCAAGAAACACTCTGTGATGGCAGCACTTTGCGAATAGACACACTGAGCACAAGAAACTTTCCGAAATGGCTTTACCTTGACTGTACTTTACCAAATAGTTGCACTTTTCACACAAACTCTTCAAAATACATGCACAGTGGTAAGCACACACTGTAAGCACTTTTACACACTTTGAGATACTTTGAATAACTCTAGTTATGCCCTTGATGCGGTACAAAGTTGTAGTTATGCCAAAACACTTCGCCTTGCTTTATTTATGCTTAATGTGCCCTTTTTGCCCTTATATTTGTTTTGCTCATTTAATCTCTTTTCATGCCCATTGTACTTTTCTTTTGCTCATTTTACTCTAAACATGCTCATTTTGCTTTTCTGATGATTGTTTTTTCAAATATCTCAAGTTTAAACATTTCTCTTAGTTAATAAAGCTTCTGTGCCTCCTGCTTGTTTAATAATGTGGTTTGTGCCCTTGTAATGCTCCATTTTATCTTTTTTATAAAATAAGCAGTTTGTGCAGATTCTCATTACCTTTGATTCTTTTCTCTCCCCCTTTCATGTTCATTTCTTTTAGTTTACCTTCACTGCCATCTCTGCACCTCATGGCTCCGAATATCATTCTCTGGAATCCCACTTCTGACACCATGTCACTCTGTTATTTTGGACACAATAGAAGAGTCTTCATGAGTTCTGTTCAAGCAGCTTTATTATATACCAACACATCATGATAGAGATTTACTGACTTTAACTCAAGTAACTTGCATACAAACTAACTACTGCAGTCATACATGCTTACTTTCTGGCTGCACTCTCAAAATGGCACTGGGACTAGCACGTGCATGGTATTTATATGTGCATGTTCAGGCCTTGATGTACTTCTTAAAGACACAGCACATACAGTCTGATCTACAAGTGCTATGCAGTTCCATCCCCTATTCCCCTTTGATCACTTGAAACATTTTTCTTCTAAACTTGAAAAGTCACTTTTTGGAAGTCACAAAACTTGTCAGTTTACCTTATTATTTTAACACTAAAGTGTCTTTATAAATTCTACTAGCACCATAGTATTCATAGGAGTTTCAAGGCACTTCACTCTTTGCACCTATATACACCTTGGCAGTACTTACCATGCTTCTTCCTACAAAGACCCCACAAAAAGCTACTATGTATGATGACTTCAAGCTTCCCTTCCAGTTATTGCTGCATGAACTATGCCTTTCTAGTGATAGGTGGCTGTTGGGCTGCCTGCCACCCTCATCCAGGATGGGAGAGTTGTTCTGAACATACACTTTCATCATCACGTACCTGAACCAACCTATAATTCTCCACTGCCTGAGCTGATAATTGAACTCGAGTCCTCTGGATCATGGTCAGGGATCTTTCCTTCTATATCACTGACATTGACCATTTTCATCTCATTTTGAACATTAGTGACTTCAGTGAGCACATTCTTTACATTTACGTACATTCTGATAACCAGGATGTTCAGCTAGGCTGAGGCTTGTTTTGAGGGAGACCTGATGAGTAAAACTAATTTAGTAATGATAGCAAGTAACTCAACATTATTAAATGATGTATTAGATATTAAAGATGCAGCAACAAACAGATGCTACAGTATTAAGAGTTGAAAAGGCAGTAACAAATACAGAACTGGACAATGCAAGACTTTTTGTGTATGCATAATAGAGGTATGTCTATAGGTAATTTGACAGATGTGTTTAGTAGTGGCAGTAGTAGACTGTGGTAATTTGACAGATGTGTTTAGTAGTAACAGTAGTAGAGTGGATAATTTAACAGCTGCACATTTAATAGTAGCAGTAGGCTGTAGGTAATTTGACAACTGTATTTAGTAGAAGCAATAGGCAATTTGACAGCTGTATTTAGTAGAAGTAGTGGTAGACTGTAGGTAGTTGGACAGCTGTATTTAGCAGTAGCAGTAGTAGACTGTAGATAATTTGACAGTTGTATTTAGTAGTAGGCTGTATGTAATTAGACAGCTGCGTGTAGTAGTAGCAGTCAATACAAGTAATTAGACAGCTTTATTTAGTTGTAGCAGAAGGCTGTAGGTAATTTGACAGCTGTATTTAGTAGTAGCAGTAGGTAATTTGACAGCTGTCTTTAGTAGAAGCAGTAGTAGACTGCAGACAGTTTGACAGCTGTATTTAGTAATAATAGCAGGCTGTAGGTAATTTTACAGCTGCATTTAGTAGTACTAGTTTAAACAAAGGGCAGTATAAGGTTAATATGATAAAGGCAGTTAGTATTATAGAAATATATAAGATAAGAGGCCAATATTAGACTGATGTGTAGTATAAATTACTGGTGGTGAAGCTCTGACTCAGGGTGGTTACCTTGCAGAAGATCTTGGCTTTCTTCTTGCAGGGCTTCTGGTCTGTGTTGCTGAATGTGATAGATACCCTTTCACAATCAGTATTTAGTGTCTAGGGTTTACGTAGGGCTTCCTGATTTCTCTGAGTGGGCATCACTTTTCTATGCAAAGTTTTGCCGTTTTGGCTTTCTTCAGCACCAAAAGCCTTTACCAAGATGTTAGCAAGGTGGCACAAGTTGGTACAAGAAAGGGAATCCTGAGTTACCTTACCTGGATGACTGGCTCCTGATAGTCCACGTAGATGCTAGTTTATTAGAGCATACTGGATAAAGTCCCCTCTGGTCCTGTCTCAGAGAAAGTATTTTATTGGAGCATCGTTGGACACTCCTGGCCTTAGGGAAGTTGATAGCCTCCTTGGTGAGAGTTCCGTGCAGGGTCCAGGCTTGGACTCTACTGTGCCTTCTGGTCTTCATTATACCACTTCCATGCCTGAAGATGTGGGTATTGCAATGTATTGTAAGTGTGTCTATAGCTTTATAACCATTGTATGCTTACAGATCAGGGCTGTTTTGTCAACTTGAGGCAATACAGCTCAATCCACAATTTGCTCTCTGAAATTGCACAAAACAACTTGAGTACATAAAACCCTGAAAATACATACTATAAACTTTATATGAAACTCCATACATATTAAATATGTATTTTTGCAGGGGGATAGGGTCTTTACAACCTCCACACTCCTACTTTATTATTCTTTGAGTTTGCTGCACCTCAGAGAGAGAGAGAGGTTATTAGCTCGTATAAAAACTGTGTTGTGCTTTCTACAAGACATTGCTGTCTCAGAGTACAAAAAAAAATTCAACTGACATTATTCCTAATGGAGTCACTTGCTCAGGCAATTCTGAATCAAGCACCCTGATATTGAGCAGTGTAAGGATGCTGTTCTGGACCTTTTGTTGTCGACAGACATTTGTAGAATTGTGGCGTGATGGAGAGTCACCACCAAGCTGCAGGAGGGTGTTTCTTTAATACTTTAGAGCTTGTAGCATTTCTAAATCATGAACTAGTTTCTTGCAGGCTAAGGATCTTATCTAGGCTTCCAAACAGTGCGTGGAGTTTAGTTTTAGAGGTAAAAGCAATTTTTCTAGACTTGAAAGCCTTCAAAAAAACTTCTGTTTTCAGAGCTTCTCCTCACCCCGTTATACTGTTGCTGGTGTGGTATCTAATCAAACATTGGTGTACAAAGTCATACCCCCATGCTGCTGTTGTGACACTGGGTCATACACAGCAGCTTCACTGGTAGCAGTTTATGTAACTGGTGAGGCTAATGAGCTGGCTAGCACCCTGTGTCAGATCACTACCCTGCTCCTCGAGCTCTAGAAGCAATGTCTGGCCAGGGTCTTCTAAAAGTGAGGCAGCTCAGAGTTTAACCTCTTTTTCATTTGGGAGAATATAATCTTTCCTGTCTTCTGTTTGGTTCAGCAGTGTGAGTAAAAGAGATCAAATGACATATTCTTCATACCATATCACTGGAGATTATTTTACACATTGCTGTTATTCAGGCTGATTCTATGTCTTATCACAAACTTCAAGGAAGAAAGGCCAAAACACGTTCTTATCACCCCAGGGTGACTAAGAATGGTGTGGTTTAGGCTGTACTCTCCCATTTCCAACTAAGGATGTCCTCCATTATCAGCAGAACAGCTTTGTCTAGCTCAGGATATAGCTTCTGATGTAAACCCACTTATCCAGCAGGGATCTTAATTGAAGTTGCCAGAAAACCCTCCATTCAACACATTAATTTTATTTTTATTTATTTTATTTAAAATAAATAAATCATAATTTAAGTTGCCAGAAAACCCTCAATTCAACATGTTTATTTCATTTAATGGAAACTGTTCTCACTCTGTGAACAGTGGTAGCCCATATAACTCTGGTCAGTTAGATTAACATGCTGGTTATCTGACATATCATTTGGCACTTGTATGGCTTAGGCTTTGGTTGTCCAGTGGTCTGTATAAATATGTTGTATGTTTTTGCACATTGTCACTTTGTGGAAGGCAGAACTGTGGCCCTACACTGGCTGGTCAAGCAGTTCATAAAAGCAGATGTGCATCTCCATCCCATTTGAGGAACCATACCCTTCCAAGAGATATGCTTGTTGCTTGCAGTTTGAGTCTGGTAGCTCAGTAGAGCTGAAAATCATTTCACTGAAAATCCTTTTCCTGGTAGTAATCACCTCTGAGAGGTTTATGTTTAGAGAAATATATTTGGTCTTCAACAAGAATAAGGTTTCACTCAAGACAATCCCACATTTCCGGCTTAAGATGGTCTTGTAGGCTTCTTTGGAGGCTTCTCTGGACACTCTGTTAACCTCTTGGATTTCTTTTTAGTGGTGGAAGCCAAGAGAGAGAGAAAGAGAGAGACCTTCACAACTGGGTTGTACATTAACGGTTCAGGATTGGTGAAGTTTGGAAGACAGGTCAGTTCCTTATCTTCCTTTGCTACAGGGATTGAAGAGCTTGGAGTTGCCAAGCTGACAGACCCTTTCAAAGTGGATTACTAGTTCCATTATCTTTTGCCTTCAGGCAACTGACCTCCTGTTGACAAAGGATGTGATCATAGCTCACTTCACCAGAGTCCATTTCACCAGTTCTTGCTTTAGGAATACCTATCTCGAGGACATCTGTGTCTTTGCTAACCTGGTCCTTAGTGTGTACCTTTACCGGGCACTGCTGTCTCACCAGTGGGTTGGGGAATCGGGCCATATCTGGAAACTCAGTATATTTTAGGATTCAGCCATCTGAGTTGTTTGCTAGTGTACTTCACCAATACCTTCCACACTGCTTGTACTACTTGGAATTCAGCCTAACCACGGGTCTATCAAGGACATTCCTCTTTGTTAGATACAGAAGGTATGTTAACTATATGTTACCTATCTGTGAGGGGGTCCTCCTTTGGTGGGTCAGGAATACTCTCCCTCCATCCCATTTTAATTGAAAAGTTCTTTACCTTTGCCAGAAGACAGGTAGGACTGCATTCTTTCAAATGGAAAAGAGGTTAAACTCTGGACTGCCTCATTTTTGGAAGAACCTGACCATACCCGTTGGCATAATGGTTTGTCTTCAGCTCCCACGCACAAGATACAATGTTTGATTCAGACCTCTGGCCAATGCATGGATGGAGTTTGATGTTCTCCCTGTGACTCTGGGGGGTTCCTCCCACCAACCAAAACCATGCTGAATGTTTTGATGGTGCCTTAGAGGGGTGGAGTTGTATAGACCAAATACTTTGGGCATCATCTGTCAAGCAGAATACCTATAAATAAGGGAACACATTTCACAAACTGAATGCTGCATCAGAGCTAGCCACTCAATGGTGAAAAATTGGCTCTAGGTTTTTCAGTCATGTTAACTGATAGGAACCCATACTAATGGTGGGAGAGGCCTATGTGTGCCTGCTATAAAGCGCAACACCCCTGGGTCAGTGAGATATTAACTGTCCAGTGACCTTTTCCCAGCTTAGGTTATGTAAGATAGCTTTTTTGAGTGAAAGCTGGACATAAAACCAGTCAACCTGCCAAACATGAAGTAAGGATTAGTGCACTCTTAGGTTCACTGACAGTAGTCAGCTTGGTGGAGGATAACACGATGGTAAGGAGGAAGCTGGGCATCCTCTGTTTCCATGTAGTGCGGCGAAGACACTTGGCTTGGGATCCAGAATATATTACTCTGGAGGAGGACAGACTAGAAATAGTGTGGGAACTGTGGTGATGGAGAGGCTTCAGAAGACAGTGTAATCAGAATTAGTGAAAGACTCATGGTAATCAGATTCCAGCATAAAAATAAGGCACTGTTCGTAATCGCAGCCTATACCTTACATCATGGTTGCAGTAGTAAGGAAAAGAGTACATTCAGACAGCAGTTGCAGGACCTACTAGATAGAACAGGACAACATGAATTGATGATGTTAAAGGGTGACCTGAAAGAACATATCAGGACAGACAGAACAGGATATGAGGACTGCCTGTGTCAGTATGGGTGGGGCAACAGGAATAAAGAAAGAGGACATTCTAGACTTCTTTCTGACAACTGGATTGATGGTGGCCAGCACATGGTTCAGCAAGATAGCCAGTCACAAGGTCACATACAAGACTGGCCAACATGCAATAAGGTTGACTTCTTCCTAGTAAGGAAGGGTATTGTGGTAGAATCAGTGATTGCAAAGTTATCCCCAGTGAAACAGGTGGCCTACAGCATAAACCACTGGTTGCCACAATCAGCTGCAAGCAGTGGTCAGAGAAGTCTCGAAGATCAACAGAGACTAGGCTGAAGACCTGGAAGCTGAATGAAGAGAGAGAGCTTAAGAGTTCAAGGAATTACTCAAGGCTCTAGCACCTGAAGAAAAGCAAATAGGTGGAGATGAAGAAGAATGGACAGTGCCTCAAAACAGCATTTGTAAAGACTATAGAACAGATGTGCAACCAAGTCAGATTTGGAACCAAGGTACACAAGGAAGGCTGATGTGGAATGCAGAAGTCCAGGAAGCAATCAAATGGGGAAGGAGGAGTGCAGGAAAAAAGTGTGAGATAAACTGATCAGGCTAAAAAGGAATACTGGTTGGCTAACATAGAGACAAAGAGAACAGTTCCAGAAGCAAAGATTAGAGGCACTTTACCAGCCTCTGGAAAGTGACTCAGTAGATGGCAGAAGTAAGCTATCAGGTTATCAGACAAAGACAGAAAAATAAAGAAAATACTCAGACACCCTTGATAAGTCATGGCAGCAGTAACCTGCTCACCAGTCCAGTGGAAGTCAAAGACAGATGGATAGAGAACTTCCTGCATGTTCTGAATGAAGAAAACCCCACAAAATCCCCAGACAGAGCCTACAATGAAAAATAAATAGGAGCCAACCCTAGAAGAAGCAAGAACAACATTAAGAAAAATTAAGTCAGGGAAAGCTGCACACTCAGATGAAATCATAGCAGTTATGATCAACGTAATGGGTATGATAGGGGCAAAATGGCTCCTGAAGGTACTCATAGCAGTATGCAGAAAAAGTTATATCCCAGATGACTGGAGAATAAGCATACTGTTGCCTGTATACAAGGAAAAAAGGGGACGTGCACAACTGTGGACAGTACAGAGGTATCAAACTCCTGTCACACTGCATGAAAGTTCTGGAGAGGGAAATGACTATGCAGAGTAGTAGAAAGTAAGGTGAGAGATGAGCAGTTCAGATTCAGATCAGGCTGCAGCACAACTGACCTGATGTTTGCAGTGAGATAGCTGAGAAGTACCTACAGATAAGGAAAATAAGGAAAGAGTCCAGTTGGCATTCCTGGACTTGGAAAAAGCATATGACAAGGTTCTAAGAAAGCTAGTTTAGGCAGATATGTGGTGGTTCATATTCTCAGAAACACTGGTAGAATTAGTGCAGGCTGTGCAAAATGTCTCTGTGATGCCCACGCACTGGCCCAGTAATCAAGAAGCCTCAATTCTTCCTGTGAGGGGCGTGCACATTGGGAAGGATAACAAGTACACACACAGTAAAGTACAATTTCCCTTAAGAGAACACAGAGATCACAGGCAGTCTGGGTATGGTTTCTCCCTTTCTTTCCAGATTCCCAGTAAGACTCCCCGCTAGCACAGCTATAGGGTTCAGATCATAGCGGAGTAGTTAAGCAAGTCAAAATCTCCAGTACCCTCTCTGTCCAACCAGTGCTTTGTGTCCCTGCCCAAGTAGCTAACACACACACATACTTTGAGATTTGGTTTATATACAAACACAGACACTCCTGGGAACGGCTGGCACAGGTTCTCCAGCTGTTCCCCCTTCTGCCAGGCTATAAGGTAGTAATCACTGCCACCAACTATTCTTATCAGCTACTAATAAAGCCTTTCCCAAAGGGTGATCAGTTTCACTTTGTAATATTACTGGTATCCAAATAGTGTGACCCAGGGCTATAACTTGGACAGTATCACCAAATACATGCAATGTACTCTAAGAGCTTAAATTACCTTTACACAAAGCAGCCAAAGTTGAAAGGTTTAAAAATATTTAATAATAATAAAAACACAAGACAATACTTATTACTTCAACGCAATGACATTACAGAGTTCAGAGATCACAGGAAAATGCTTTAAAATAATACTGTAGAAATAGTCTGACATAAATATAGAAAACAGCTAGACTTATCTGGCTAAATTTCTATCTAACTCTAAGAGAAATACTAACAGCCTACTTACAGAGCAAAGGCAGAGTGCTGGTGAGTTGATGTGCTCAGGTTCAGACAAAATCCAAAATGCTCTCCTTTCTTTCTGTCCTTAAATTGATAACTGCTGAGTCATTTCAGATTTCATCATTCTTAACAGTTCTGATTTAGTTTTCCAGGCTCACAGAACTTAAAAGTTACATATCTTTTTATAATCTGCACCTGCAAGAAGCCACAGCTATAAAAGACATTTTAAATGTAAAATCTAGTAATTAACTCTTGTCCTAAGGCAATAGAAAGAATTCCTTAGTCCAGACATCCTGTCTCCAAGATTGAGATCAGTCATACAATGCTTCTTCCAGCAGAGTGCACTGTATTTGCATTTTTGAAGCTCAGTACAACATATAGTTTAATCCTACCATATAGTTATCTTTACATTTATAGAACAAGTCTGTGGATCACATTAATATTTACAGTGACATAGAATTATTTACAAAATTCTATCTAGCTGGCAGCCTTCACATCCCCCCCGAAAACTCAAGCTAGTTTTTTTAACTGACTCTTGAGAAACGTTGTTTAAGAGGGTTAGGTCTGTCTTGGGTATACCTTACACCATTCCCTGCCTTGCCAGCCCATCTGCGTTGGCATTGCTAATCCCACTGTGGGTGCTGCACTGACATATCATATGGTTGCAACCCTAGGCTCCATCTGGCTGACTCAGTGTAACCATGTTAGGGGATTGTGATCTCTAACTATAGTGAATTTCCTTCCATACAGATAAGGCTGACGTTTCTGCAGTGCCCACACTATGGCTAGACATTCCATTTCTACAACTGCATAGTATTGCTCCCTGAGTTGAAGCCTACGACTGAGATAAACAACTGGGTGATCTTCTCCCTCTGAATAAATCTGGTTAAGTACAGCCCCAACCTCATGGTTTGAAGCAGCCACCTGCACAACAAATTATTTGCTGCAATCTGGACTAGCTAACACAGGGGTCCTCCCAAAGCTTCTTTAACCTTCAGGAATGCTGCTCAAATGCTGTGGTACACACTACCTTATCTGGCCTGTTTTTCCTTGTCAGGTCTGTGAGAGGAGCAGCTATGGTACTATAATGGGGACGAACTTTCTGTAGTACTTAAGATTGCCCTCGCCTGCTTTATGGTAACAGGTGCAGGCCATGCCTGAATGGCTTTCACTTTGGAAGGTTCTGGCCTGATCTTACCACTCCCCACTCTATGTCCCAGGTAGGAGACATCTCTGCCATACCCACCTGACATTTGCTGAGCTTAATGGTCAACCCTGCCCTCTGTGGTCTGCCCAGCACCTCACTGACATCATGTTGAAGGTGCTCTTGCTAGGAGTGGCTATAGATGGCTGTAGATGGCAATATCATCTAGGTAAGCAAGGGTAAACCCTCCTGCTACGATATAATCTGCCAGCCTCCGGAAAGTCGCTGGATCACTTTTCATCCCTAAGGGCATCTTTGTGAACTCATACAAGCCAAAAGCAGTCACAAAGGCTGACCTCTCTGAAGCACTAGGAGTCAAGGGCACCTGCCAGTAACCCTTGGTAAGATCAATGGTTGTAAAATACTTAGCCCTACCCAGCTGCTCTAAGGCTTCATCTGTCCTAGGCATGGGGTAAGCATCTGACTCTGTGTGACTTTTTAATTTCCTGTAGTCCACACACAACCTGGTGTTGACATCCTTCTTTGGCACCAGCACCACTGGGGAGGCCCAGGGACTGTTGAAATATTGAATTACCCCTAGTTCCAACATTTCCTGCATCTCCTCCCTCAGAGTCTGTTTGACTCTCTCTCAGTCACCCTGTAAGGGGCCTGCCTAATAGGCCTTTGGGGTCCTGTATCCACCTGGTGCTGCACCAGTTGTGTGCACCCTGGTTTCCCAGTGAAGATGTCCCCAATCTCCTGTAATACTGCTCAGATTTCTGAAACCTGGGTAGGAGATGGCTGCTGAGACATTGCTACCACTTCCACTAAGGTGTCAGTCCGAGCCTCACTGAGGAGATCAGTCACCAAATCTCCCTCAGGCTCCTCCTGCAATCCACTGCAAATACTCAAGGGCCTCCCTATCATGGTAAGGTTTCATCATGTTAACATGGTACAATTTGTGCCCCTGTCTAGCAGTTACACCATGTAGTTAACATCGCTTACCTTTCTTACCTTGTAAGGTCCCTCCCAAGCTGCTTGCAGCTTGTTATGTCTGACTGGAATGAGAACCATTACCTGCTGCCATACAACATACTCTCTAGCTCGAGCATTCCTGTCATACCAGACCTTTTTCTGTTGTTGGGCTACTGCCAGGTTCTCCTGGCTTAAGCCCATGAGTTCCCTGAGCCTTGTCCTGAGGTATAGGACACATGCCACAACAGACTCCTTGTGGGATTCACACTCACCTTCCCAATCATGAATTATATCTAGAGGTCCCCTTACCCTACGCCCATACATTAACTCAAAGGGTAGAAAACCTGTGGATTCCTGGGGAACCTCTCTGTAAGTAAACAGATGGGGCAAATATTTGTCTCAATCACTCTTAAACTGGTCTGCAAATGCCCGTAGCATAGACTTGATTGTAGAGTTTAACCTCTCAACAAGACCATTAGTCTGGGGGATGTTAGGGGCTGGTCTTCAGGTGCTTCACCCCACAGTACTTCCACAGACAAGCCAGCAGGTCTGACATGAAATTGGCACCTCTGTCAGTCAGTATTTCTTTTGTGAAACCTACCCTGCTGAAAACATTTAACAAAGCATTTGCCACCTTTTCTGCCTCAATGGAGGACAAAGCCACTGCCTTAGGGTATCTTGTAGCATACTCCACTACCACTAGGATATACTGGTTCCCTGTGGAACTTGGGGTACACAGAGGCCCCATAATATCCATAGCTACCCTCTGAAATGGCTCCTCAATCACAGCCTAAGGCATCAAAAGAGCTCTCACCTTGTCTCCTGCCTTGCCTATCTTTTGGTACTGCTCACAGGTCCTGGCGTACCCTGTTACATCTCTGGAAATGCCAGGCCAATAGAAGTTCTGCATAATATGTCTCTTTGTACATTTTTTGCCCATATGACCTGCAAAGGGAATATCATGGGCTATGGCTAGAAGGGCCAGATGGTAGGCTCTAGGCACTACCAATTGCTGTATTCTCTCACATTCTAGCCCTCCCTCAGGGGTCCATACTCTATACAGTAACCATTTGTCTCAGTGTACAGATTCTCCCTTCCTTAAGAATCAGGTGCCTCACTAGCCACCCGCCTCAGGCCTTGTAATAGGGGGTCTGAGAGCAGAGCCTGTCTCAGCTCTCTCTTTGTAACCCTTCCCAGCTCCCCTTCCACAAGAAGACTGGTATCCTGTGACAGCGGTGCCTCACTGTCAACCTGGGTAATACTACTCACCTCTACCTTTGCAGTCACTCTGTCCAGTGGACCATTAGTACCAATAAGCGGCTGTGGCTCAACTTCAGTCTCGCTGCTACAGGGTAGCTCCCCCCCATGACATAACCACCTCACCAGTCCTGGCTGCAAGTATGCTGTCTGACTGGGTCTCCCCCAGGCTACCAGACCCACATGCTTGGCTCTTATCCTGACAGCGTTCCACTGCATTAACACACGGTACTGTATTATCAAAATCCTTCCCTATCAGGACATCTGCAGGATGGTAGTTTGGTACCCCTGCTGTCCCAAGACAGCCTACTATTGGCATTTTGTCTTTCCCACTTACTGGCTCCCTCACCTTTTATTCTCCACTTTGCCTCCGTGGACATCTATATGCCACATGGCCCCACTGGTTGCATTCAAAACATTTAACCCATGGTCCTGGACGTGTACCTGGACTAGTGGCTTCCTCTGCTACTGGCAGATTCTGTTGGGGCAGTCTAGGCTGCCCACCATGGGTTCCCTTAGACCCATGAGCAGCACTGGGTGTCCGAATGCTTTGCTTGCTAGTTAATAGGTCTCCCTTCTAGCCCAACACACCTGAAGTAGCACATTGTTAGCTAACCGGCTTCTCATGTCCTCAGGCAAAGTGCTAAGGGCTTGTTCCCTCACCAAAAGGTCTACTAGACCCTTAGAAGTGGCGACCTGACATCCACTCACCCACCTATGAAAATAAGTGCTCAGTTCAGCAACATATTCACAAACACTTTCATCTGCCTTGTGTCTATGCTCACGGACCTTTTTCCTATAGGTTTCAGGTGTTAGCCTAAAAAATTATAACAGACAATTCTTTACAGCATTATAGTTAAAACAGTCAACGTCAGATAATTTGGAAAGTACATTTACAGTTTTAGTCAGGGGCCATACCCAGAGCCTTTGGTCAACATCATACTGTTTACATACCCTCTCAAACATATGGTTGAAACTATTAACATTATCCCCCTCTGTAAACTGTGGAAGAAATTTATTGACCTTTTGTGCTTCTGGGGTCCAGTTACTCCCTTCCCCATTACTTCCATGTCTTTGGCAAACAGTCAGCATCTCCTTTTCGTGCTGCCTCTGCCTCTCCTTCTCCACAGCTTCCATTTCCAAATGCCTGGCCTCTAACTCAAGTCACTTTAGCTCTACTTGGATTTTTAAGTCCTCTGCAGAAAGGTTGAACTGTCCATTCTCTGTGTGTTGTACATCTCCACGGACAGTCTGATTGTCCTCCTGATAGCTGTTTTCTGATGCAGCTGTGACCAAAGCTGCAATCATGTCTGCCATAGTCAGGTTTCCCTGCACCAGTCCTTTAGCCTGGCACATCTCAGCCAACTGGCTCGTTGTCAGCTTACCGTACTCCTCTGCTGACATGCTTGCCTGCTCTCCCTGACTAACTGAGCTAACAAAAGAAATAAAACAATTTTGATCTGAATTCTGAATATTCACTGCATGATTGATTTAGAGTACAAAAACACCTTCAGTGATCACTGTACATAAGCTACAGGAATTCAGTATCCACACCACTACACGCCAATTAGTATGTGATGTGGCTAACTCACCACAATCAAACAATTAATATTTGATGTGGATATTCCACCACTGCCAAACATTTAATATGTGACGCCCGTGCTCTGGCCCAGTAATCAAGGAGCCTCAATCCTCACCACTAGCACCAGTGAGGGGCGTTCACATTGGGAAAGATAACATGTACACACACAGTAAAATACAATTTCTCTTAAGAGTACACAGAGATCACAGTCAATCTGGGGCTGGTTTCTCCCTTTCTCTGTAGATCCCCAACAGTACTCCCCACTGGCACAGCTGTTGGGTTCAGATCTCAGCCGAGTAGTCAAACCAAAACCTCCAGTACCCTCTCTGTCCAACCAGTCCATGTCCTTGTCCAAGTAGCTGACACACACACTCGCACTTTGAGATTCGGTTTATATGCAAACACACAGAGACACTCCTGGGGAAGGCTGGCACAGGTTCGCCAGCTATGCCCCCTCCTGCCAGGCTATAAGGTAGTAATCACTACCACCAGGTACTCTTATCAGCTAGTAATAAGGTCATTCCCAAAGGGTGACCAATTTCACTGTGTAATATTACTGTTATCCAAATAATAAGTGTACCCCAGGGCTAAAGCTGTTTTGAGTGACCTGGACAGTATCACTAAATACATGGCGTTTTCTCTAAGAACTTAAATTATCTTTACACAAAACCGGTACATTTGAAAGTTTTAAAAATATTTAATAATAAATAATAAAAACACAAGATAATGCTTATTACTTCAACACAATGACATTACAGAGTCCGAGATCACAGGAAAATGCTTTAAAATAATATTGTAGTATAGTCTGACATAAATATAGAAAACAGCTAGACTAATCTGGCTAAATTTCTATCTAACTCTAAGAGAAACACTAAGATCTAAGATCCTACTTACAGAGCAAAGGCAGAGTACTGGTGAGCTGATGTGTTCAGGGTCAGACAAAATCCAAAATGTTCTCCTTTCTTTCTATCCTTAAATTGATAACACGGTACTGCTGAGTCATTTCAGATTACATCATTCTTAGCAGTTCTGATTTAGTTTCCCAGGCTCACATAACTTAAAATGTACATTTCTTTTTGTAATCTGCGCCTGCAGGAAGCCTTAGCACTAAAATACATTTTATATGTAAAATCTAGTAATTAACTCTTGTCCTAAGACAATAGAAAGAATTCCTTAGTCCAGACTGTCTCCGAGTTTGAGATCATGCAGTGCTTGACTTGTCAGCTTTCTTCCAGCAGAGTGCACTGTGGTTACATTGTTGAAGCTCTGTGCAACATATAGTTTAATCCTACCATATAGTTCTCTTTACATTTGTAGAACATTCCTGTGGATTACATTAATATATACAGTGACATAGAATTATTTGCAAAATTCTATCTAGCTAGGCTGGCAGCCTTCATAGACCCAGTGACTCAAGTACGAGCAGTGTTCAGATTCATAAAGAGGTTCCCAGAGGGCATGGTTGTGCATCGGAGTACTGCTCTTCATACTGGTGATGGACTACACTGGCAAACAGGTTAGAGGGATCAGATCAGCAAAGTTGCTGTATGCAGATGATGTGCATTAGCACACTTCTTCATTCCAATTAAATCTTCTACACAGGTTGTGTGATGATTACATACTACTTTTTGATAACCCCAAGCATTCCCAGAGGTAGTTCTCCCTAAATGCCATATATACCTGAATAAAATCTCCTCTTAAATATCTATAAGAGACACGGTACAGGTTCAGATATTTTATTCTTTCATAATTTAAATTTTCACATCCATGGATGCCTTTGGTATATTTCCACTGTACTCATTCCAGTTTACTCATGCTTGTTTTCTTGTAAAGTTTCCATGCTGTTATTACATACTCAAGTTTGGTCTAATGTAGTTAACAAACAATGACTTCGTCCTTTCCGATTTCCTAGCCTTTATAAATCTTTTTATACAACCTATTGTTCTATAACTATCATTAACCAATTGGTTAATATGATTAGAAAAACTTAAAGCTGGATCTACCCATATACCCAGGTCCATACATGAGTCTGCAGTTTCAGTCACTGTGTGCTGTATTAAAAATTCACCTTTCCATTTATGTCTGCCAAATCTCATTGGCTTTGCTTTTGATGCATTTATTAACATATTATTTTCATGTGCCCAAATAGTCTATTTAGTCAAGTTCTTTTGCTGACATGCCCTATCTGTGTAACGCATGTAGTCAGTTTAACCAGTTTCAGGTCATCTGCATACAGACTGTAGAACTCCTCAGATGAAAAAGATAGGTCTGAATGATACAATCTAAACAAGTAAGGGCCTAGGACTGAGCCCTGTGGAGCACCCTAATTGTAACCAACATTTCACCTCTCTGATTGCTGCATTGTACTTGCCATATCTTATTTGTAAGCCATGCATTTATCCATCTTATCAAGAAAATCAATACCCAATTCTAATTTGTTGATCATTGTTTCATGTATGACCCTATCAAATGTTAAATTTATACAAATTATATCATAGCACAATTTTTCTTTTTATTCATAACTATTATTATATTGTTCTAAAACATCATGTTAACAGGGGGTAATAGATCCGTTTTCAGAATGCCATCTTAAGGGTCTGTATGACTCTGGGTTTGTCTTACTCTCCTCAAGACTGGAGACGTGTTTATTATACCGGTCTTTAAAAGAAAGGAATCTCCCCATATTTATACGACCTAGTAAATAATATATAATAGAACCGTAAGTACTTGCTGAAGTGTTCTCAGGTCATTGTTGCTAATTCCATTTCCTCCTTGTGCTTTATTGGGATCCAGTTGGCATAGTTCTTTTTCAATATAATCTAATTTGATACTAGTATCTGAGGTTACCTAGATGTCACTAGAAAACAACTTATCACCCTCCTTTGTCGAGCTAAACTGTTTTGCATAAGATTTTGTAAATATATCTATAATTTGTTGTGTCTGAGAATAAATTTTAGACTCTGCACACAGTTTGTCTTTACTCCTTCATCTTGTGTAGCCATAAAATGGTTTCCTGTTATGCTCAATATCGTCATATAAATTTTCTTCAAAAACTTCTTGATCTTGTCTCTCACTATGTAGTTTGTTTGTCCAGCTTGTTTATTACAGTTTTCAAAGTTGTAGTTTGACCTCTTTTCCATTTCTTATATTTTTGTCTTTCAGCTTAATCAGGTATCTTGTTCTTATGGAAATATATCCTCCTGACATTGTATGCCTACATCCTGATAAAACATTTTTTGAATTTTTTTGCAGTCAAACAATTTCTGTTTCAAAACTTTCTATGTTCCTACTGCAAATTTTCCACTGAACACACCACTCCAATTTGTTTTAGATAGTGACTGTTTTGCTTCCATGCAATCTGTAATTAATCTTCTGTGCAGTGGTTTAGTTTTCAGTTTGGCAGAATTGTCTAGCAGCAAATAAACCTTTATAACCCCCATGATTACTGCACATGAGCAGTGGTAAAACTTGACTTGAAGTAATAGTGATTTCTTTAGGAACAGAAACAATGTCTAGTATGTTCCTTTCCCTTTTTTTTCTACAATCTGAAGCAATTAATGTTCCTGAGCATATGTTGTCAATAATTTGCTTACCAATGTTGTTGAATCAATATTATTCCAGTCTTTTTCTGGTAAATTTAAGTCCTCAGCCACTATTATTTTTCCTCCAGTGTGTCATGCTTGAAATGTATGAATTGCTATAGGTCATCAGCAATTGACTTTGCAGGTTTATACACTCCAACAATTGTTATATGTTCCAGGGTTGTCTTTATTGTCACAGTTATACAGTCAGTCTATACCACTGGTGTTATCATTGAGCATGCAACAATCACAGGTCTCATAAACTATCTTTAGTCCTTATCATAGCACCTCCACCTGATTTTTTTGTTAGAATGTCTGTTACAGTAAAAACATTTACACCCTGACATAATTGGTTCCAGTTATTGTTCTTTAAATATGTTTCACAAACAATAACATCAATCCTGTGGGAATATAGCAAATTTTCCAATAAAAAAAAACTTTATTACTAATGCTTCTAGCATTAACAACCATCAGAGATGCATCAAATGTTGTCTTTTTTTTTCGACCTGGCAGAAATCCTGCCTCGTGTTTGTCAAATATTGTAAAATATCTGCTATAAAAATTCTCTTCCCTGATCTTGACAAATGCATGCCATCCTGTCTGAATATGTGCCCAAAATTAGGCTTGGATGTTCTACACATTTACATTTTTTAAAACGTGACATGTTTTTTCATGTAGGTATTTACCCAAAAAATATTTTCATTCATGCTGACCTGACCCTCCTATATTTGATTTGTGAAAAATGCATCAGTACAAGCTGTACTAAGAGGGCTGTAAGTTTCCTACTAGTAGTCAGAGAGTCCTCGTGGATGAGATGATTTGTACTGACATGAATTAAAACAGATCCGTACTTCCTTACATGAAAACATTCTAAGGCCTCTCTCAAATCCTCTTATTTTTACCCTTGACAAGCACAACAGTGTTTGATATTCATTATCTTTTTTAAGTATCAGTTCCTCTAATAATTGAATCTGCAATTATGAGAATATCTTTTCTGACTAGATCTGAAGAATCTTCATCTTCTAATTCAGTAAGATTTGCTCTGTCAACTTACAAAGGAATGATCTTCATCACCATTAGTCTTATTAATTCCTCGTTTTTTCATTGTGTATTACATTTGCAAGCATGCAGTTTTCATCCAGCTGGCTTTGTACATCCACAACTTAAGCCACGTTGTCAGTGACCATCTTTCTCAACTTTTTTCTTACAGTAATGTTCTTCAGTCCTTCCACATTCAATTTTGATTTTTTCTTTTCACCTGCCCCTTACCTCTTTTTTTCTACTGTCTGTTTTGGAAAAATATTGCCTTTTTCTTTAGACTGAAGCTTTTCTGATAGAAAAATGTTATTCTTCCCTGTAATCAACAGTGTTTTTCTACATCTCTGTTTTGGAAAAAGAGCCTTTTTTTTTAGACTGAAGGTTTTCTACCATGCCGAAAAATGTTATCTGGCAACCCTGGTTACATAACAAAGCAGTGTCCTTTTTGGTTTGTATTCTCTTTACCTTACAGTCATTTAAAAGTTTCTTTTTCTGCCTTATTTGTTGTAAACTTTTAAGTGTGTGACGTATGTTGAATGAGAAACAAGTGCAGTCTGCTCAATTCTGGTAAGATGGTAATGTTAATAAATTAATCCTTATTAAAACATAGCAAAACAAATTCAGAAGGAAAACTGGGGCTGGTATGTATACATTGGAATAGAAGGGACTGACCCACAACTGAGGTGGTTTTTAGTACTCCCTTATGTATTCTAAGGAATTGTGTTGGAATAATGCCTAGAGATAGCATGAAGTCATTGTGAGAAAAGACTTTTCCTCACTTTCATGGTTTGTGATCATACAGGAAACAGTAGATCACAAGTGTCTAATAGAGAGTGCAGAGAACAGGGAGGAAGGGTGGCCAGTCTTAGAATAAGGCCTAAGGGAGAGCCATGATGACAGTTATACCGAGCCCGCTCTGTCTTTGCTTGTAGGTAGCAATGGAAACCCAAATGAGTCTGAATAAAGAAGCAGCCAGTGAAATAGTGACTTGATAGATTTGAGCAATATGTGCATTAGTCTTAAACCACCATGGGAAGATGACTGCTTAACAGAAATAAGCTATGAGCTATGTTTTGGAGTGCTATGCTGCTAAATCAGTTCTGATGTGGGTAGGCTTTTAGGAAGGATATAACATGCTCTGGGTGGCTCAAAAGCAGAGTTACAGCAAGGATATGAAAATGAGGATGCAAGTTGCAAGTACAGACAATCAGACAAAAAGAAACTTGATCAAGTCCTAAACCCTTGTAGGGACATGCGTAGTAGCTTCCCAAAGGTCAGGTCACTATGTCTGGAATCTCGTCCCCAGGTCCAAGTGCATGTGTCCTTCCATCAAAACAAGAAGATCAGAAAGTAGCTTGGTTGGACTAGCAGAACTGGGGAAAATGGTTCAAGCTGACATATTACAGGAGTCCAATTATATTTTGCAGGGTGATGGAGAAGGTGTTGAATCTTCATTCTTAGTGTGTAAAAGTGTTTATTTTTGCCCAGTGTTCAAGCAGTTCTGGACTCCCTGAGGGCAGTGGACTTCACTGTTAGATGTATTGATACTAAAAGTAACTGGATCTCACCTCACACAAATCCCAGTTGTAAAAAAAATTGCCAAAGCACATATCATGTCTTCACTTAGAATCAGATTAATTTTAAGCAGCTGTACAGAGCAGTTATAACGAGAAGGCTAAACTAGGTGTTTGTAATAGCGATGTGTGCGAGGGAGTTTTTTTTCTGAACTTGAATCAAGAGACTGCGTGTTCTTGGGTTGAAAAGCAAACTGCTTAGGGTAAAGAAAGAATTTGTCCTCTAAAAAGATGTGTGCTTTTAGAAACACTGAAAAAATTGTAGCTGGGAGTCTAAAAAGGGATTCTTTCTAGAGCAGAAGTGAATGGAAGCCTCAAGATGAGGTTGTGTTTTAAAAATAGACTGTAGTTTGATACATTTAAAAAAAACATCTGCACCATCTGTGGCTGAGGGGGCTGCCTGCACTTTTCTTCTAGCTCATCTGTGGCTGAGGGGTCTACCCAGACTTTTCTTTTAGCTCCTCTGTAGCTAAGGGGTTTGCACTTCTGTTTCTTATGATGGGGAACTTTAGCTGCAAAGTGAAGCTGTTAAAACCAAAGTTATCATCACAGTCCCTCACTGGCCATGGCAAGTCTAGTTTCCCTTTGTTTTCCTTCTATTTTGTAGAAACTGTTGTTCTGAAGCCATCCAAAATCTTGTCATCTCATCAATCAGGCTGGTTTCACCTAAGTGTATACCAGCTTTGTCTTGTCACGAATTCCTATCATTGTTTGACACTTGTGTATATATTTATATATTCCCCTTTGTCGGCTCGGTAAGTCAACAAGAGGCTGTAACAACTTTCTAACTTTCATTTCAAGTCAACATTTACATTTTGGTGATGTTATAACAAACATTTGTTATCTAGTGAGTAAAATAGTTGTGTTTTTACATAAATGTTTGGGAATGTGTGTTTTGACGATTGCAGTTTGCCCAAGTGACAACAGCATTATCAATGAAAGCCAATTTAAGAAAATGTGTAGTTGCCCTTTCTTCACTCGTGCTATCATGAAGTTGGTATATGTAAGTTAGGGGTGCCCCCTGCAAAAAATCTTTAGTTTATGTTCACTGAAAGTGGATATCAGTGATTTTTTTTTCACTATTGTCTGTTAAACTAGGAGCATTTGATAAATAATCAAGGAAGCGACTATTTGCACAAATCACTGCATTCTGTATTGGGATAGTACCTTTGGTTGCATAGCTGTCTCTGTATATAATTGTGGCAGCACCTTGCTGAGTGTAATGTGATTTTTAGTTGTACAAGTAAGACATCAATGTCTTCGATGTAGACTGGTTTCCTGTGACATCCACATTTTTATTTGCTAGGGAGGTGTGTTTTGTATTTTGTCTGGTGAAACATTCCATGCTACTGGACAGTTTTGTAGAAGGTTATTTCTGTTGTTGCCATGGTATATGGGGGTCCTTGTAGCTGTAGGGTCCTCTTCAGATAGGCTGTGTGTGTCATTTCTTCTTCTCAGAATTCCAATAAAAGGTAAAATATACAGGAATGAGTCAGCATATTTTCTGTTCGGTCTGAATCCAGTGGGTTGGATCACATTTCACTCCAATACCAGCTGCATTGCACTATTTAGCTGGCATTTTTGTTGTACATACTGAAGATTTTTCTTCCCGCAAAGTCTACTTGGCCACTACTTCAAACTTCCACTATGGCCAGGGCAGTTTGTTGATGTCTTTGTTGAGAGATAATAAGGCGCCTCTCAAAGGTATCTCCCTGTTGAAACTGCCTTTCGTTGAGACATTTCCTCCTTGAAACTGTTGTTTTGTATTACAAAACCTGACTTGGGCTCTCTCTGAACTCACTGCCTTGACAAAGCCTAAAATTGTTTTTTTTTTTTTTTTTTTTTTTTTTTTAAGAGGACCATGTTTCTGGTGGCTCTTCCAGGAGAATCTATGAGCTTCTTGCCCTCTCCAGTTAACCAACCACCTTACTGGTCTTCTATAAAGACCACATGTCTCATCACACCCTTCATTTGTGTTTAATGCATATTGTGTGGTTTGCTTTAATTTGGCCATTCAGTTTCCTGTTTCTCTCCTTTTTTTTTTTCATTATGGCATTTGGGATTTATTATCCTTACCTTGACATGTAGGTATGGTTTTATTTAGGTAGGACTGTCCTCAGGAAACATTTGCAGTGCTTTGTTTCCTTTAATTCCTGATCCTTGAAAGAAAAAGTTTCTAAGGATTTACTTTCTTGGTGGCTTTCCTTCTCATCCACAAATGTTATAATTTTCATGTCAAACAGTTGATAGGTATGCCCAAGCCTTATTGTTGTAGGACTGTGGTCTTCAATACAGCCTACTTCAGAAATGCCTCAGCAGGTAATAGCTGTAGAGTTGCCACTCAGTCTACCCAGAGCACGATTGCAAGGCATTATAAATTAGACATGGCTTCCAGGTCCATGAAGCCTCTGTGTTCTGGGGAATTCTGGCCTCGGAACTCCCACTTGGAAAAGCTCGGGACACTGTCTTAGAAATTACTGAAGATGGCCCCAATTCAATCAGATGCAAGCATTATGTACTTACCACAGCAATAGATCTGTAGTAATAGGTAAATTCTCAGTAACATCTGTCCTACACCCTCCCTGCTTTAGTGATGAGGTCTTTCCCATGTATTGTTTAGTCCTTTTAGCCCCTGCATGTCTGCCTTGTAGCTAAAGATGGCATCATGTGCAGTGCAGTATGGGATAGGTAGAGGTGTAGCAGCCTAGGAAAGTTTGAAGTGGCCTGTGGCTTTAGTTCTAGAAGTTACTGAGCATTGCCCCAGTCCTACAGCTCTCTGTCATTATGGTAAGTATAATTTTATTCTCCCCCCATTTAAGCTTAGCTAAATTGATTATGCAAGTTGTCCTTGTGTTTGCTATCCATCTGTATGTAATTTACTCTGTTTTTCAGGTGCATTTTTAATTATATGTAGTTTCTTTTTGTAATTGTGTTATGCTTTGAAGAGTTTTCCTTCCCAGATCTCTACTGTAAAATGTGTTCTCTCCCAACTGGGCTAACATGATCATCAGTAATAAATACTTGCTATTTTTTTTCTCCCTCTCTTCTTTGTTTGTCTGTTTCTTGCCTCTGCTTCCCCAGATATGTCCATCTACATCTTTAAAACATCAAGCTAGTTCAATGTTTAAGGGAGGATTTATTTATTGCGATGGAAGCATTGTTAGTGAATGTGTACACATGCTAAGAGTAGACATAATGTGTGGAATCATTTTTCTGTAGTTCTGACATTGTATTTTTTAAAGCTGGGAGATGAGGTAGGTGTGCAGTTGTCTACTCCCACCTGTTACCTGTGATGTCCATCTTTCCGTCAGGCCTCCATGGTTGTTGATACTTTTGGGTTCTAAGCTGCTGACATCAAAATAAAAGATGCAACCTTCCCAGCCAAAAGAGATAAAAATGTCTTTTGGAACCCAGAGTTTGCTTTGGAATTCCATTGCTGTATTTTTAGGAAATCAGTAGTAATACTTTTTATACAGGCATACAAACTTAAAATTAAAAAAAGAAGCTGCAATGGGTGCATTTGTAAAAGATTTGCAACACCCATTTCTACAACATTCTAAACGTGAATGCACTTGCATTTTAGTACCTCAGAATTCTTGAATGCATCCTTTGAAGTAGCTTATTTTACTTGTAAAATGACTGTAGTTTTATGAAGATAAAAGTTTATGTATTTAGAGAGCTAAGATATGCAGAGGTTACTGTCTTCAGTGAGTTATGTTTTATTTCAGCACTCTAACTAGTTTATTGTGTTGAAGTGGCACAACTGAGAGTTTTCTTTGTTCTTTCTTTAGAAAATCCAGTTTCTTTATCCACGTTCATCTGATGAGCTATTGCAAGTTGTGGCATCTGTACATGAAAATGAGAAGCTTGTGCCTTCTTTGATTATAGTGGATGGACTTAATGAATATGCAGCTACCAGCGGACATCATTTTGTAGCTCATGTGTCAGCCCTACTAGTGGACACAGCAGCGTTTCTTACAGAACGATTCAGTGCTATTTCTAAAAACCCAGAGGGTGTAAACTCAAAATGCAGTGTGATTGTGTCTTTGACTTTACCTTCGTGCACAGATGATGAAACAGAAGGATCTCTGAATGTGATTGAACGTTACTTTCCTGTCAGATGCTGGCTAGAGAAGGACACGTACAGCCCAGAGGGTGTAGTTGAAGGACAAAACTTTAGGGTGTACTTTTCAGAGGAGTCTGGAATAGAGCCGCAACAGGATTCTGCTTCAGGAAGCCAAGAGACAAAAGAGTGGAAGGTGATGTTTCGAGAAAGTGGTGAGATGACTGTCCTTCCCCTTCGTCCAAGTAACAGCGGGACAATGTGAAACGATGCAATATAAACCACACGGACATTTGAACATCTTTGGTTCCCAGCTCTCCAGCAAGTGTCACACTATGACTTGAAACGTGCAGCATTTCTCTTACTCTTTTGGTAGTGTGTGTATCCTCATTGTTACCATTTGACAGCACATTCAATTCACTCATATTTTGAGAGCAAGCATTCAGTTCTGAAGATAATGTAGGTATTATGATGTAGGGCTTTTATGTACTCTGATAAAGTTTGGTTTGTCCATTTGTAAACTGTATATAATTATAGACTTACTTTCCTGCAGTACTGAAACTCTGTGGTATAAATTATGTTACTTTTCCTTGGTTAATCTTTCAGTTTTATTGTACAGTGAAGCCTGTATTTTTATTTATTTTTTTTAGTCAAACCAACTTATTCTGAACATATTTCCTTGAAAGTTAATACCTGCTTTTGAATATCTTTTGTTGCAGCTAGCATATTTTGGAGATTCCATCGTTTTTTTTTTAAAAACAAATGAGAGCTTAAACTTGACTCTAAAGGCTGAGTCAAGGATAATTAGGGAGTGCAGGTTTTTATTTTTTTTTGCAGTGTCTACCTTCTTTAGATCCTTCCAGGAAAATGCATTGCAGCTTATGACAGCTATAATTTGAGGTCTGAAAATCGCTGAGAAGACAACTACTTTGTGATAAAACTAGTGTATGCATATTAGCCTGGAGTCGTATTATACTGTAAAGAGTTGTGTTAAAAATAATTTTAATGGCAGCGTTGTCGAAACATCTCTATATACCGCCTTGTCTTTGTTGCTCTGTTGAGTTTGCAGTACTTTTTAGAACAAAAGTAATGGCTCAGTACGTTTTGTAAGATGAACTTAATTAGTCCTCTGGGAATAGGGAAAGAGGGGAACAAGAAAGAAAGAAACGTTTAAATGTACTTAAGAAATATTTAACAGTTTTTCAAGATTAAATCCAGAAGATCTGCACCAAGTTTAAATATCATTCTAAGTGTTGTGCAGAATTTTACTTCACTGGCAGAGTTGTGATCTTTGTTGTTGCAGGTTTGTTGTTTTATTTCTGTTTATTTTACGGTTTGCTTTCCAGGTATATGTTAGTCATTTGAATGTGGCAGCACCGAATGTTGTTTCAAATGAAAAAAAAAAAATCTAAACATGTTGTGAACATATTTGTGGAGAATAACAGCAACACCATCCATGCGGGGGACTGCCACAACACCATCCATACTACCCCATACTACAGTCCAGTTATAATCAACATCAGGGTTGCTCCTCCTCAGGGAAGAGGGGATTTACACTTTTGCATGTTAATCAACTATGAGAAATAGCCACTTGCAAAGTTAAATGACTATCTTTGATTTCCCTTTGAAATCACCTTTTTCTAATGTAACTAAACCGTGTCAGTGGTGCAGCAGGTAGCACACTCATCTTTGAGGCAGAAGGCTGTGAGTTCTACTCCCATGCCAGGTAGGTGGACTGTTGATACTGCAATGCAACATTTGGGGTGATTGCTGTTTTGAGTGTGTTACCCCTCAGATAAGAAGTTGAACAGAAGTTCCATCTACTTGAGTTGGTGGTAGCCCAGGTTTTTAAAAGATGTCATGGCACATTTCTAAACAATGAGGAGAAGTTCCTAGGTGCCCTGGCCAAATTTCCCATAGTAGTGTAAATACCACCTTGGATATTCTCTGGAAAGACCCCACTAGCCTAGTGAGACTAACCTAGTCAACAAAGGATAAATAAAAAGTAAAAAAATAAAGTTAAAAAAAAAAAAGCTAATTCCTAAATTACAACTTTACCATGCAATTATTTAAAAACCATGTTAAAGGGTTTAAGCTGAGGTAAGTGCAAATGGATAACGTCAGAGTGAACCAAGCTTAGCGGGGAAAGTGAGTGACTTGCTTGGAGTCACAGTTTATATTTGTTGACTGTAGGAATCAAACTCATGCTCGCTTGAAGTACTGAAGTTGATCTTATTTCTGTGGCCGTCTTCAGTAGGTTTATGAATGCGACGGCCTCTTCTGCTTCCCTTTTTTTCACCGTTCATCTCGTTATTTTCCATGTGTGAGTCAGAGTTGTGTATCTGACCATTTCCTGGTTCAGTGTGAATATCTTTTAAACATGGCATGTCAACTGACCCTTCTATGCCTGCAGTTTGTTACGTTTTAAAATTTCATGACCTACCAGTTACTGTGTTTTCAAGTAGCTTTATCAGCACACCTTGGATTCACATTGATGGATTAAATGAAGTTAGAGTGGAAGTCGGTTCACTGAAAAAGTTATGCTGAAACAACTTTCACTGAACCTCTGAGAACTTTTGTTGCAAACTTATATATTCAAAAGTAAAATAATACTAGCAACTAAAAGTCGGTCTCTAACAAAGGAAACCACAAACAAACAAAATAACACCTAATGTAGGATCTGAAGAAGCACATCTTGTGAAAGTGCTTATCCTGTGGCATTAAAATTATTTTTGAAATATATACTACTGTTGATCATTATAGATTATATGCCATCAGCCTTGGTGGTCAGACTGTTATTTTGTTTGTTTGTGTTTTAAACTTATATAGTCACCTACTCCGATGTAACACAACATTGGAGAAAAGGAAAAACTCCACCGTCAGCAAAGTTGTTTTGACATAACATTTTTTCGAAATTCTTGCTACATTTGATTAATCAGCTAGCTTCCCATATGTTAAGCTTTTAACTGTATATTGCACTCGTTTTCTGTCTACATATCTTTTAGTTTACCCTTTTTTGAGACTGAGGCTGCTACCTCTTTTTAGTGCTTGCAGCTGATTCACTTTATCTGTACCAAAGTCTTCTTTACTTTTGTCATCCTTTTCTGAGTTCTTTAGTAAGGGCAGCCCACCGGATCTGCCATCACATAAGCACACAACAAATATACTTGCAGATTACTTCATTTCAGTTATTTATCAGTAAAAACAAATGCAAACCATTTCAACATTAAGCAATTGCACTCAAACAACTGCCTACCCAGCATCCCAATTTGAAGGAGCTGACATGCCAACTGACAAAAAGCTACTAATGCAAATCAAGGGACTTAGCAGAGTTGGATGTGAATGAGCAGCCATTGATGTCTTGCCCCTCCTGGAGGACAGGAGATGGCTGTGGCTCATCACATGGATGACATGTAGCGGGAGCTCTGTGTGTTCCATCTTGTGGAGCTTATCTGTAAGCCGAGGGTAATTCAGCATGTGGAGACATGCACATGGATGACATGTAGCGGGAGCTCTGTGTGTTCCATCTTGTGGAGCTTATCTGTAAGCCGAGGGTAATTCAGCATGTGGAGACATGTACATGGATGACATGTAGCAGGAGCTGCGTGTGTTCCATCTTGTGGAGCTTATCTGTAAGCCGAGGGTAATTCAGCATGTGGAGACATGCACATGGATGACATGTAGCGGGAGCTCTGTGTGTTCCATCTTGTGGAGCTTATCTGTAAGCCGAGGGTAATTCAGCATGTGGAGACATGCTGCTCCTTAGTGTAGCACATAGTGCAATGCATAAAAGAGTCACAGAAAGGGATACTGGTGCTCTGCCATAGGAGAGTGTTGACCACCACACAGGATTAGCGAGCTGACCCACTCCTTACCATCCGACTCTTATCATGGAGTGGATGAGCTAGTTGGGCTTCCTGAGGAGGAACAACTGTGCAACAAGGGTCTCACCTAGCCTGGAGATTCCCAGTTTCCAGTACTGTGGATCTAATAGGCAGATGGGGTATAAATAGAGGAACCCGTAAGCACAGCCCTTCAGGAGGGGGATTAAAAAAAAAGGAATATCAAGGAACATGAGATTGTTTTCATTGGGGGATCACCACCAGATTCCCTAAAGATCACTGCATATGTTTGCTTATGCACTAACCATGCTCTTTTGTGAAACAGTCTTCCTCTCCATACAAACAAATGATTTCTCTTGCTCTAGTCATAGGTTCATAGATTCATAGGTGTGCACTATGCGAACAACCACGAGAGGGCTATCTACTGGGTTGACAAGGATTTATGCCTAACCTTTGCAGCTTCTCAACAATGCTCGAGTGGGTATTGTGTTAGATGCCTTGGCCAGGTCAAGGTAGGAAGTGTGAACAGATGTTCTTCATCTCACATTGTTGCAGTCCTAACACTTGGGTAGTCCGCTGTCCCTCGGTCGGCCCGAATATCAGAGTATAAGGCTGACGTCGGTCAAGGCGCATTTGACTGACATCAGAACGTCAGGGTACAAATGCGCATGACCGACGTCATATCCTCAGTCTTTTTTGCCGCATGGTCCGATGCAGAAGCAGTGTTGCAAGTGCCGTTCGTTCTGAAATTTTTGAATTCGAAGTTTCAGACCGAAGTCAGAGTTGGTTAAGTACCCCGTTGGGGAATATTTTGTTTTTTTCTTGCCTCAGTGGTTTACCGGATGTCAGAAAAAGTAAATAACTGTATTTCTTGTGGGAAACAGATACCGCATAGGGATTACCATAATTTGTGTATACCTTGTTTGGGACCTGAGCACGACGTTGTTGGGTTTCGCTTTTGTGCTAGGTTCAATAAACGCACTATAAAGCGTAGGTTGGATTGTGCCAGGTTGGTCTTTGGGAAGCGGTGCAATTACAATATGCCGTCGGATGCTCCGGCCGCTTCCTCAAAGAAGCGCAAGGACAAGGCAGTTAAACCTAGGTTAGAGGAGTCGTCTGAACCGGACGCGGGTTCTTTAGAGGCGCCAGTGGAACCGGTTGTTCCGACGGAGGCCTCTCTGGAGTCCCAGGGAGAAACTGTGTTTTTACAGGATGTGGCCTCCCAGGAGGCAGGTCAGGCTGTAGGGGCTTCTCAGGTAACTGTACTCCCCTCCCTTCCTAAGGTGTCTAGGCCCTCTCTTTCTGCTTCCAAGGCTTCTCCTAGAGGCAGGTCTAGTTTTGCTTCTGTGAGTGTCACTCCTAGTTCTTCAGGTTCAGTGCCCAAGAAGCACATGCTTAAAATGGCAGAAGATTTAATTACTTTGATTAGAGGCTCCATGCCCCCTCCTGATAAGAGGCCTAGGATGGAACCTGTGTTGGGGGATTATGAGCAGGCTTCGGATGTGTCTGAGTCTTCGGCTGAAGACTTGCAGGAGTATTCTCATTATTCTGATTCTGATGTGGATGATTCTACTCCTTCTGCTTCTCCTCCTGAGGATTTTTCTTTTCAGAGACCCTTCACTCCATGAGAGAGCATTTTAAATGGGAAGGTCAGGATTTCTCTGATTCCAGGAAAAGGCTTAGGGAATTTTTGTTTTACCCCAGCATAGGCCTTTAGCTATACCTCCTGTTCTGAATGTGGTGGAAGATGTGTTTGCAGAGGCTTCTCTTAATCCTGATTCTTTGCCTCCTGCTCCTGTTAAACCAGATAGGTATTACAGGGTGCCTGAAGCTCATAAGTATCTTTTAAGGGTCCTAGGGCAGACCCAGAAACTGTTAGCCAGGGGCCTAAGGGTGTTAAGGCTTCTGTTGTCAAGAATCCAGTTCCGCAGATAAAGAGGCCAGGGCCTTGGATAGGTGGGGAAAGAAAGTTTATACTTCTTCCACTCTAGCCATGAGAGCTTTGAATTGCCAATTTCACATGTTGAAATATCAAAATTATCTCCTTTCACAGTTGAAATCTAAGGTTGATGCTCTGGCGGAAGGTATTGATTGTAAAGAGTTACAAGATTTAGTGCATGTTTCTGAACAGGTGGGTAAGCATTCTTTGCAATGTGGTTTTGATGCTGTTCAGGCCTCGCCTAGGGTGGCTGCCACTGGGTCAGTTCTTCGCAGGCATGCCTGGCTGAGGGATCAAAATTTATCTGACCATGTTAAAACTAGGACTTTGGATGCCCCTTTGCAATCTGATGTCTTGTTTGGTTCTCCTGTTGAGGCAGTTTTAGAGAAAATGGAAGACAAGGCTAAGTCTATGCAGACTGTTAAAGATTTTTGCAGGTTCAGCCTCCAAAGTTTAGTAGAAATTGGCCTACTAAAGGGTGGACGTATCCTTCTTATGATTCCCAGTCTAGGGGTAGATCTAGACGTGGCAGGGGCAGAGGTCAGGGCTCTTTCAGGCCTAGAACAGGGAGTTCTCCTGCACAGTCTTCGGGTGAGGGCAGGGGTCAGTCCTTTCGTAAACAGACCCAATGACCTACCTTTTCAGCTGCCAGAACCTTCTCGCCTGGCAGCACCTTTGGGAGGAAGGTTGACACTTTTCAAAGAAAATTGGAGTTTGATTACCCAAGACAGATGGGTACTGGATATCATACATCACTGTTACAGGTTTTATTTCCATACCTTGCCTCCTTTCAAAGGCATGCCAGACATTCCTCCTCAACAAAGAATAGAGGCTCACAAGCAAATTTCTCTGTTACTCCAAATAGGGGCCATACAGCCGGTTCCTATGCCAGAAAGGGGCCTAGGATTTTATTCTCGCCTGTTCCTTGTGCCAAAAAAGGGGAACACGTGGAGACCAATTTTGGATTTATCTATCCTCAACACTTATCTGGACATTCCCAAGTTCAAAATGTTGACGTTACAACAGCTTTTACCTCTACTGGGCAAGGATCACTGGATGGTAACTTTGGATCTCAAGGAGGCTTACCTTCATGTTCCTATCAGGCTAAGTTGCAGGAAATATCTGCGTTTTGGACTGGGACTTCTCACTATCAGTTCTCTGCATTGCCCTTTGGCTTATCTACTGCGCCCAGAGTATTTACGAAAGTTCTGGCTCCTGTGATAGCTTTCTTCAGGCTAAAAGGAATACAAATCTATCCTTATTTGGACGATTGCCTGATTCTGGCTCAAGGAAGGGACGAGCTTCTTCGTCATTTGGAATATGTGATAGCAGTGCTAAGATGCCTGGGGTATTCTGTGAACGAAATAAAGTCCAGTCTAGTACCCTCTCAAGACATGTGCTTTCTGGGTGTAAGACTGAATACAGCATCCCAGATGGCCTTTCTAACCCCGGACAAACAAAAGAATCTTTCCCTTTACTTCCATCATCTATCTCTTCAGTCCGGGCTGACTGCAAGGACAGTCCTTCAAGCCTTAGGGTTCATGGCATCTTGTATTCTGGTGCTTCCCAATGCCAAACTGCATATGAGGAAGTTGCAATGGTATCTCAAGATGTATGGACACAGCACTGCCAGCATCTGGACACTGTCATTCAAATAATACCTTGCATTCAAAAGGAATTTTTGTGGTGGGCTCAGGAATGTCACCTAAACAAGGGACTCTCTGTGACCCGGCCAGAGGCGAGTCAAATTTTAACGACAGATGCCTCAGACAAAGCTTGGGGAGCTCATCTAAGCGGAAAGTGGATACAAGACAAGTGGCCTGTCAGACTACAGCATCTACATATCAACTTGAAGGAGATGTTAGCAGTCCAGTTTGCATTAATAGCTTTCAAGGATTTACTTCTTCCAGGGCAGGTGTTGATTCTAACAGACAACACAACTGTCATGTGGTACATCAACAAGCAAGGGGAACACATTCTTATCCTCTATGCAGGCAAGCAATGATTTTGTGGGAGACTGCTCTCAGTTTGCAACTAAGTCTTCAGGCAAGGTTTCTGCCGGAGCACAGAACTCCTTAGCAGATGTGCTAAGCAGACAAATCATGGATCCCCACGAGTGGAAACTGGACCTTCCTGTATTTCAGAAATTGCCAGTGTCCTGGGAACTCCAGACATAGATCTGTTCGCTTCTCCACTAAACCACCAGCTGCCAAAGTTTTGCACAAAGGTTTCATCCCACAGCTTGGAAAGTGGATGCTCTTTCTTTCAGTTGGAAAAATCTTCATGTGTATGCCTTTCCACCTCTGCCTCTCCTCCCAAAGGTACTTCTAAAGGCCAGACAGGACAAGCCAAGGATGATTTTGATAGCTCCAGATTGGCCTCGACAGCACTGGTACCCATTACTGAGAAGTCTAGTACAGAAGCCTCCATGGCCTTTGCCTTTGATTCCACATCTGTTGTCCCAGGAGGACAGTCATTTGCTCAATGTCAAACTTCACTCTCTTCACCTAACAGCATGGCATATTCTGTTTTAAACTATAGAGGGTCTCAACTTCCACAACAAGTTTTGAATGTGATTTTGGAAGCTAGAAGGCCTAGTACAAGGAAAGTGTACGCAGATAAATGGAAGAGATTTTTATTTTGGAGTGCAGCTAAGGATTTGGATGTTTCTGAGCCTGATTTAAGTGTGGCTCTTCAATATCTTACTGAGTTATTGGACAAAGGTTTGTCCTTCTCTTCTATTAAGATTCATGCTGCAGCAATCTCAGCTCACTACGACTGTGACCCACCATTGTTTTCTCATCCTTTGTTCAAGCAATTTCTTAGAGGGGCAAAGAATATAAGACCCCCACGAAGGGCTCCTACTCCTGCTTGGGATCTCAATTTTGTGTTGGAGAAACTCACTCTACAACCTTTTGAGCCTGCAGCTACTGCTGAGTTGAAATATTTGTCATGGAAGACTGCTTTTTGTTGGCCATTACCTCTGCAAGAAGGGTTTCTGAATTGCAGGCCCTTATGGCAGTTGAGCCTTTCTTAATTTTCCATAAGGATAGGGTATCTTTACGTACTAATCCTTCCTTTATGCCTAAAGTGGTTTCTAGTGTGGCTTTAAACCAAACTATTCATTTGCCTACTTTTTATGCAAATCCCCAAACTAAAGGGGAAAAGATTTTGCACACTTTAGATGTACACAGGCAGTTGCGATATTATTTGGACAGAACTAAAGGGTTCAGACAATCTCAGCAGTTATTAGTTTCTTTTGCTTTGTGCTCTCAGGGCAAGCCCGTGTCAAAACAAACTATTTCTAAGTGGATTGGATTTTGCATTGCTTTCTGTTATTCCCATCATGGCAAAGAGATTCCAGCTGGGATTAGGCCTCATTCCACTAGGGCTACTGCCACTTCAACAGCTTTTGAGGGGGGGTGGCTACTAAGGATATTTTGGAGGCAGCCACTTGGAGTTCAGTGCATACCTTCTCTAGGCATTACCACCTTCCACTGTACTCTAAATCCAGGGCTGGTTTTGCCACTGCTGTGTTGCAGGGCATTTTGGCAGCTCCTGCTTCATTATAGTTTAGCCATCCTCCCTTACCTCTGCTTTGGGATTCTACCCAAGTGTTAGGACTGCAGCAATGTGAGATGAAGAACATAGTACAGTTTTGTACCTACCATAAATGTAGATGTTCGAAGATCCACATTGCTGCAGTCCAATTTACCCTCCCTCCTTCCCTCTGTAGTTTGAGGTGGTTGTGTGGGTTGGGTTATCCATCTGAGGTATAATTGTATAATTGTATATATTGTACATATTTTTGGTGTTAGGCTGGTTGGTTGTTTAGTTGTTGTCTATGGGTTTTGACCTTTCTTTTTAGGGTCTTCTGACATCTGGGGCAAGAAAAGACTGAGGATATGACGTCGGTCATGCGCATTTGTACCCTGACGTTCTGATGTCAGTCAAATGCGCCTTGACCGACGTCAGCCTTATACTCTGATATTCGGGCCGACCGAGGGACAGCGGACTACCCAAGTGTTAGGACTGCAGCAATGTGGATCTTCGAACATCTACATTTATGGTAGGTACAAAACTGTACTTTTTCCTTCATCCATTGCTTTGGTGGCCTTCTTAAGAAGTCCATCTGGTTGAGTAGGCATGACCTTCCTTTGATGAAACTTAATTGGGTTGGGTCCAGTGTTTGGAGGTTTTCTGTGTCATTATTAATCATTTCCATGATAATTCTTTTCATGGCTTTGCATATGAGACTAGTGAAATGTATGGGTTTGTAGTTTCGAGTATAGGTGGTCCATTAACAATGAGCTCTACACAAAATTGTGTGTTGCCTTTGAGGTTGCGGAGATAGCTAAAGAATGCCTTGTGGTTGTCCTTGGCCTGTGAGGCCAAACATACCTCAAATTTGGCTTTGATAGACTTTATTTAAACTTTGAGTTGTTTAGTTTGACGAGAGTGCTTTTACCCTACTGGGTGCTGCACCTCCTAATTTTTGCCATGAGCATCTTCCTTCTGTTATACAAACTATACTGGTGATGCAATTCCACCAGAGTAGCTTGTTTTTTGAGTTAGTTCTGTACGTCCTCCTGGTGGGTACAGCTGCCTCAGTGCAGCTATTAACTTACTTGTATTGAGTTTCTGTGAACAGTTCCGTGTAGGAAGTGGTGTTTTCTGTTTTTTATGGCGCTTGAAATTTTGGCAGGTTATTACTTAGTACCAGGAGGTCAGCCTTAGCATTGTTTCTGAACATTCCAAGGTTAGCTGGGGTTCCAGGTTTTATTTTTTACTAAAATGTAGACTTTTCTGGTCTGACCTTACCAAAGAAGATATTACACAAGGGGGTGTTCAGCATGCTCCCATATTAGTGAAGACCAGAGCCAGTATCTTTGCACCCCTGGTTCAGGTAGCTTGTGTTTAAAACATCTAGGAATCTCTGTGCCTGCACATTTGGTGTTATATATGATTCAATGCAGAATGGCAATGGATGGGAAACAGCAAATCCCCCCCCCCCCCAGTTACCACTTATGTCCCTCATGGATAGGGGCAACAAGTAAATGTCCCAACATCTCTTTCTTCTGCTTATCTCTGGGTTATTCATACACAAAACACAAAGGCCAAAAATCTACCATGGGAAAATTAGGCCAGGATTCTTAAGATCCCCATACTCATAAACAAGGGGTTGCAAGAGGGGCAATTCCTTACTTTCTCGAAGGACACACAAAATTAATTCCTTTGCTTAAAAATTGTGACCTACACAAAGCTGAAAACTACAGGTCTGTCAGGATTTAAACTCTTTATCCAAAATCCTGGACTGGATCATTGACAGTAAACTTACTGATCAAATGGCAGCTAACAACATAAGTGCAACTATACAGCTTGACTTTAGAACTAGTCACTGTACTCAAAACAGCATTACTAAAATGGGTGCAGGAAGTAGCCTTGGGTCATGACAGTAAGAAGTCAGCCGCTACCCTAGTTCTATTCTTCAGCGAAATGTTTGCTGTATTAAGTTAAGCCACCCTCTGCTTCACAGACTCCAGCAATTATGAAGCAAGAACACTATGTTAGGCAGTTTCAGATCAAACCACAGCAGCAGCAGAAAACTGATGTAATGCTCTTTCTAACAGATTCTTAATCACTGTTGGAGTCCCAGAATGATCAGCCTTGGTGACACTTCTGTTTGGTGCAGTTGCCAGTAACTTATACCACCATGCAAATGGAATCAGCGTAATATAGTATGCAGATGACTGTTACAGCCCACATATCAGTAAACTCAAGGATATGCAAGGAATTCTCAGTACATTACAAATTTGAGACTATGAAAGCCACTTAATCCTAAATGAAAATAAAACTAAGATAATGCTCTCCAACAACAACAACAACAACAACAATAAACATGAACTTGCAGAAGGAACAAGCAACTTCTCCGTTGTTGGATCTGCACCTGAGATTGAGCTCATACAACACTGGAAATATCTTTGAACAACTAAAGATAGTTATCTGTGCTTTGAACGGCACACTGAAAATGTAAACTTAACTCCACAAGAAGACTGGAGCCCTGTACAGGGTAAAGTACAACCTCCGGCCAACAGCAAGAAAGAAGACAGGTGAAGTGTTACGAATACCAAAAGTATTCAGTGGAATCTGTCATGGGAAACCTAACCAAAGTACTTGACATGGCCTGCAACAAGATTGTAAAGTTCACCAGAAACAGGTCATCTACTAACTTACTGGATGTCATATGAGAAAAAAGTACATACAGTTAACTTTCATTCACAAGCTAGTGTACATCAAACTCTGCCTGACCAAACAGCCGTACTAAACTGGTGTAATCCATCAAAACATCGAAAGCCTTGTAACAGCCTTTTTTGAGAAGCTGGTAGTAGCCCAGTCCATTTCTGGTGCCGGGGCATCAAATAGGGAATTCTTCAAAATATTACTATCCCACTCAGGGAAACATTTTTTTATTGCTTTTATGTGTGTGTGTGTGCGTGTATGTTGTACTGAATAATTTTAAAGGAAACCTGTTTAACCTGTTTCCTGTGTATGTCTCATGCAGGTGTGAAAACCTTTTGTAACTGTGGGCATTAGATGCTGTGTGAAAACTTCCTTTCTAAGTGCATTTTTTTGCTAGATTTATGTAAGCTTCACCAAGAAGGCCCATAGCAGTTAAGCCTCTGTCCATGCTTGGCTATGTATACAGGAAGCTGGAGGATCAAATGCAGGTGTCCGTCTCAAACTCAGAATGCTGAACCAGAGAAGAGAGCACCACCCCAGGCTGGTTTGACTAATGCATCCCACTACTGGAGACAGTTCAAAAAGCATGCAATACTGAAAGTACTGTATACTTGGATAGACATATACAATGTATAACATTACATATGGGTAAATGTAGTAGGAAATTTAAAGAATTAGTGAGCCTATCTGGAACTCGCCAAGGCCTTCAACACCATCCCCCACTCTGGAATCATAGATAAACTTACTAAGCTGGGCATAAATCCCTACATCAATCGATGGGTTGCCAAATGGCTGACTGACAGAACCCAGACTGTAAAATTAGCTGACTCCAAATCCAGCTCCAGACAAGTGGAGTACCTCAGGGTTCAGTCCTGGGACCACTCTTGTTTGGCATCTACTTCTCTGAAGTACAAGCCAACACTAAGGGACTCTGGCTAACAAAGTTTGCAGAGGACTGCAAACTGGGAACCATTATTGAATCCCCAAATGATGCGGATATTCTACAAAAGGGCCTTACAGAAACAGATGCTTGGTGCCAGAGCCATGGGCTGAAGCTTAATGCCAAGAAATGTATAGATCTGAAGTAGGAGATTCATTTGTAAAGTTTTATATTGTTAAAATTTAAAATTTTTGTGAAAGTTGAGTGAAAGTTTATGGTTCGGAGGAGAGGGTTGCTCTGACATCCCAAAGCTAAAGAGTTACTTAAACTAAAAGAGAAAAAGTAAAAGTAACCAACACACACAACAGGCCCAAACACACACTATGCTACCAGCGAGGGGAGGGAAACTAAGTAAAAACAAATTTAAATCACTAAACAACTATAACTATCAAAAGAGGATCCTAAACTTTCACTCAACTTTCACAAAAATTTTAAATTTTAACAATATAAAACTTTGAAAACACCACTTAGCTGAAGAGCTTGAGAACACTAATCTGGTCACCAGCGCGGCAAACTCGATCTGAGGTCATGTAGGGAGAGAGCAGGGCATTATGGGTGAGGGGAGGAGCTGAGAGCTCGGATCCATGCTGGTTAACCATGCCGGTTCGGATCCGATATCGGATCCATAACCCACAGGTTGCAGACAAATGAATACACCTACTCAGATGGAACGTTATGGTGAGTACATAACTTCTAATTATCCCCTTTGGGAAAAAACATGTACCCATGAAATACCACATAGGTGGAAGTACACTAAGCACCAAAAGTGTGATGAGAGACTTAGGGACACAGGTGGACAGTGGTCTCACCTTCCATAACCACAACAGTCAGGAAATCCTTCTATGTGGCACACCTCATCACTAAGGGCTTTTCATCCAGTAAAAAGGAGGTCATTGTCCCACTGTACTCATCCATCATTAGACCCATTATAGAGTATAACGCCTCGTTTGGTATGTAACTCACAAGACATATGCAACAGCTGGAAAGGCTGCAGAAATACCTCACTGAAAGAATCACAGTCCTAAAGCAGATGCCATATGCTGACCATCTAAAAAAAACTCCAGCTATACTCTGTGGCATATTGTCTACTCAGAGGCGATCTCTGCTTAACATACAAGGCCATGTCAAACCCTAGCTGTTGGACATGCTCCACTTAAAGAAATCCCAATCCCTCAGAGCCAGACGCTCCAAAGATCTAAACCTTGTCATCACAGTGAACAAAACATGCTGGAGGGATAGGTTCCTGACCCAGAGACTCCCCATACTCTGGAATAGACTGCCCGTACATGTCAAGCAGAGCGCCTCCTTGACCCTCTTCAAAAAGAACGTTGATGATTGGATGGGAGATAGGAAATTCACCCCGCGTATCATGTCAGTTGCCCTGCTAGACAGAGGTCCAGGGAAGTAAATATTGTGGGAAGAAATATCTAGGGAATTGTTATGGCTAGGCTTGTATAGGCCCTAGGGCCAATAGCCTAGTACCAAGCTATGAATCTATACATCATGTATAAGATCATGAGTTTAGAAGTAATGTTTTAGAAATTGTGAAATGTAAAATAAGAGGATGTTTCTTGGTTATTTTTTCTCGGAAATAAGGTACTACTATTGGATTACAAAACTTACAGTACACTATTCACCAGCTTTAAAGGGAGCTTATAGTCTTAAGGCTGTACTTAAGACCCCTTAAATAGTTTATAGGGTTGTTTAGGTTCTGTGTTTTACTAGCTGAATGTATTTCATTAAAATAAATTTATGAAGTATATTTATTTATGTGCTTACAATAATATTATTTAATGAATAATGTTTTATATCATGGTAGCTGTTGCTTTTAATTTTTTTTTATAAATTTGTAGATAATGTGATTTTCTAAAGGTCATATGACAATGATGCTAAGAATATATAAAGCTGCCTGCATGGATTCTCTTCTTTATACATTGAGAAAGGTGTGTGTATGTTTTATAAAAATTATACTCTCTGGTTTCATTTGAGACATTTTTTTCTTTATTCACCAAAAATACCAATAGAAGTAATGAAGCCTTTTTCTGTGCTTGGCTGGTGAAGAAAAAGCCAACACTCTAATGCAGGTGTTTGTCTGAGGATTAGGCAACCTTCCAATATTGTGTGAGATCCATGGCTACATAACTGAGCATGCCCTCAATGAACTCCACTAATGCGAGAAGACCTTCAAGAAAAACTCAACCAAGGTGTGGAAATCTGTTTCCTCCATGCCAGGCTGTCTTGAGAACGCTGTAAACAGGCAGTTTCCCAGCACCAAACCTGTTCTTTTTCTCTCCTCTCTTTGACCCCTTTAGAGGCAGACATGCCAAAAGTTTCTAGTATATCCTCGTAGACCTTGTTCTGTGTTGCAGGTACTCCAAATTAGAAGGCTGCTTTAACAGAAGCAGCTGATGTCAACATTTGTTTAACAGTTATAGTAGAGGATTAAGGCTATGAGTTGTTAATGAGCTACTTCTGTTGGTCAGGGTTTGATTCCCTCAGCCTTTATTTACCTACTGTGAGAACTTGAGCAAATCTCTTAACCAGGCAGTGCTTTGGGGCAGTTGAGAATTTGTCTAGATTCCATATTGGTCTTTTGGGCTGCATGCCCACTATCTATAAACCTATAAGAGTGTAACTCTAACGGGAAAGAACAAGATTTCTCATTTACCCGCTGTTATTGCACAGAAACTATACCAAGGAGAATTTGTTTGGTCATGGTCCCACCTCCATGAAATATCAAGTGGCTTAATTAGTCATTCCATGCTGTTCCCTTTCCTGGAAATTCTAACCTTCAAAAAAAAAAAAAAAATACATTTACTCTTATACAGGTCACATAAGCTTCTAAGCCTTTGACAACTGGAACCCCACCCCAGTAAAGCTGTCCTTTGTGGAATTTAAAAAGCTGGTAGATGAGCTATTCTTGCTGTGACAGAGCTTGCAGCCCAATGCCTCCCAGGTCTTCACTTCTTGTAGCTAGCCCATTAAAAGGAAAAGAGGACCCACCACTTATTCTGAAGATGAGCAAGATTCTGCATATACTTAACAATTGTTTCCTGTTGGATATAGTTCAGATGAGGAAACTGCTTCCTCAGTTTCACCTCTGAGGACATTTATTTGGAGAGAATCTCAGTCTCATAAGTGACCCCATGAAATGGGAGTCTGATGTCTGAGACCAAAAAAATATACCTGGACCTGCCGGGATTGACTGTGTGAAAACTTTCAGGATGATGGTATGGCATCTTCTGTTTCCTTCACTCCATGAAGAGAAAAGCTTATGACTATAGATTCTTTGCCATCTGTTTTTTTTAACCATCAAACAACTTGCCACCTGTTGGGAAATGTAGACAGAGGCCACTTGACTGGTGTGGGTGCTTCCACTGCTAGCTACAGAAATGCTTGCAATACAGACATCTCTACAATATCTGGTTGGTCTTCATTTCACACCTTCAACAAGCATTATTGTCTTGATTGTGACTGAGTTGCACTTCTTTTAGTCTGTACTTCAGCATTCAGCCTTCTGATCTGGGGTCTTTTGACTCTCCTAGTTGTTTCCCCCCCCTGAAGGTTTATTACAAATTTGTAGTAACCAGGGGCAGTCCATGTTGTCTGGTATAACAGCAGTTTTGCCATATTAGTTGATGTCTTTCCATATCACTGTTGCAGTATTCCTTACTCTAGAGTTCCCCTGCCAAGGACAGCCTGACATCTGGCCAGTATACCAAAGCCTTAGGATTACTAGTACGCTGTGTGTCACACACATGCTCCCTGCTCACATCTGTACATTCCTTTGAACTTCTTTGCCGCCAGTCTGGACGCCATCTTCGATCATCGATCTGAATACTCCTTTGTCTGTTGGTTACCAAGCTGTTTCAGATAAGTGCCCCCTTGGTTATTCATTTTTATCTTTGATTTCTTTACTTTTGTTGTGAGGTTACATGTCATCGAGAAAGGGAAAATGTCAGTGTGGGAGACAGATTTCCCATAAGGACCATCATGAGCAGTGTTTGCTTTGTTTGCATGCTTCTCACGACCATACATCATGCCCGATTTGTCAAGAGTTTGTCCCTAAGACTCTTCGTATTCGTCTGTCCTCTATATCTGTCTACCTTGAGACCAATGTATTTAAGTTTTTGGCACAGGGTGCAATGGTGGAATCTTCCCGGCCAAAGGGTCACCCTTCTGCTAAGAAGGCCAAAAAGTTAGTTTGGATTAGGCTGATGTCCCTCCTCCCCTGGATGTGTCTCTCGAGGCTGGTGAAAGCCTGGAGGATCTTCCGGTCATTCTGTCTGTTTTCTCTGACACTACTGTTTCTGAGAATGGCATGGATTCAGTTTCTTGAAAGTCCTTGGAGGTTCTGCAGATGTCCATTACAGATGTTGAGGGGGGAATTGTAGCTGATCATACCCAAGGGACCAAGGGGTGTTCTGCAGATTCTTGTTAGGGAGGAGATTCCTAGTACATTGATTGATTGTCGGTAAGGGTCCAAAATTCCTAAGATCTTTAGGGGTGATATCCCTTTGAAAAAGAAGCAGAAAACAAAACACATTTCCCCTGCTCCTAAGGATCTTCAGCATGAGTGGCAGAATTTCATACAGGGATTGTTTAATGCACTCATGGCCTTGAAGCACCCCCAGGGAGTTTCTGTTCCTGCCCCATCTTGGTTTTCTACTCCTCTTAAGAGGCCTAGAGAACAGGACTTTTCTGATGAGAATTTGGAATCTGAAGAAGAGTCTTTAGCCTGTTCTTCTCGGATTCTTTCTCCTTTAGAAAGTGGTTCTGAGGAAGAGGACTCCATTAATCCAGATTTTCCCTTTGAAGAACTTTCCTTTGGGGATACTTTATCTCAGATGATGGCATTTTTTTAAATGGGACTGTACCCAGGTTTCTGATTTCCAGAAGAAGTATTATGATTGCCTCCAGATAGTCTCATAAGCCTTCTGCTGTCCTTCCTGTCCTTGCAGCCTTGTTGGACACTTTTTTCATCAACATCTCAGGCTCCTGATTCTCAGTCCACAGCTCCTAAATTGCTGATAGTTTTATAAGGTGTCTGATGATCATAACTTTCTTAACAAAAGTCCTTCTAATGATCCCTCTCATTTCTGTTTCTTCAGACAAACCTCCCAAATTGTTGCCTTCAACTAAATTACTTCCTTCTTACAAGGACAGTAGGGCCTTGGAAAGGATAGGCAGAAAGGTGTAAACTTTTGCTACATTGGCGTTTTGGGCTATTAACTACCAGACTCCTATGACCAGGTATGTTTTTGCTCTTCACTGTCAGGCTTTTCAGGTTATTTCTGACCTTCCTGACTCTGAGGGGAAGGCTGAGGGGAAGGCTTCTGCTCTGTCTTTGTTGGGATCCTCTTCTCAAGTGGTCCATAGTCTATTGAATGTAGTTATGATGCAGCTAATGCTTCTCCTAGAGTTGCTGCCTTTGGTTCTGTGTTAAGACATTATTCTTGCTTTCACCTCCAGCCTTTGTCTGATGACATCAAGGCTAACATGATGGATGCTCCTCTTAACAATAAAAATCTCTTTGGTTCTGCTGCTGCCAAGCTTTTTAAGTCCCTGCAATAGAAGGACAAGGCCTTGCAGGAATTGAAACATATTTTTGTTTCCCCTGTTCCCAGATTTCAGAGGAATCATCCTTCCACTCCTGCCTTTATACATAGACAGTCTCACCCTCCTCCCAAAGATAAAAAGGGTTGTAGAAGGGCTCCTCCTGCTAAGTCTACTCAGACTCCTACTACTCAAAAGCCTCCTTTTCCAGACAAGCCAGGTTCTGTCTGACTACCTTCTTCCCTCCCTCCTAAGTCAGGTTCCTTTATCTCTTCATCTTTCCCTGTCTCTTTGCAATTGGTTAAGGATCACTCAGGATTCTTGGGTTCTGTCCATCATTTGTCAGGGGTATTACATGGTATGGAATCCCTTCCTACTTTTTTGGACATTCCTTTACCTCCTCAGGAACAGCTGCCCTTTTTTCCAGATGTACGTCAGAGTCTTTTGTTTCAAGGCACCATCCAACAAGTTTCTGCTCCTCAAAAGGGGAAGGTGTGTTGTTCCAGAATGTTTCTGGTACCCAGGAAAGAAGGCACTTGTGAGTCCCATTCTGGATCTTTCTCAGCTCAACACCTTTTTAAATGTTCCTTTTGTTTGAATGCTGTCCCTTCAAACCCTGTTTCCTCTACTTCTACCTAAGGCTTTCCTAGTCTCTCTGGATATCGAGGATGTCTATCTCCATATTCCTATTCATCCTCGTTTCAGGAAATGTTTTGCATGTCTCAGTTTCTTCCCTGCATTTTCAGTTCTCTGCTTTGTCCTTTGGCATCTCTACTGCCCCAAGGGCCTTCATTAAATGCTTCGCTCTTGTGATTGCTTTTTGCAGGATGAGGGGGATACAAATCTTTCCTTACCTGGATGGACTGTTCATTTAGGGTTCCTCTCCAGAAATTTTGCTTTCACACCTTCACTATGCTATTTGCCTCTTGCAAAGCCTAGGGTATACAGTGAATTTCCCAAAATCCTTCCTGTTTCCTTCTCAGGATCAGGTTTTTCTTGGGTGCAGGCTCCAGAACATTCCTATGCTGGCATCACTGCTGCCTCCCAAGGCTCTAACTCCAATTGCTTTTTTCAATCCCTTCTTCCTCTGGTCTCAGTTACATCCATGGAGTTTCTAGTTTCTGCTTGGTTCTACAATTTCTATGCTTCCTCTAACCAGACTTCATGTGAGAGCTACAGTGTTTCCTAAATCAGTTTGGCTTTCAATATTCTCTTCCTTTGGACTTTCCTATTCCTCCTCTTCCATGCCTCAAGCTAGAGCTTCAGTGGTGGATTCATCATCTGTCTCTAAGCCCAGGGCTTCCTTTTCAGCCCCCATTCTCCTCTTGGGATCCCTTTTTGGATGCCTCAGACGTGGGGGTAAGGGGTTTCTTTCAGCCCTTTAAAGGTTCAGGGACTTTGGTCCCTTTGTCAGTGGGTGGACCATATCAACATCAAAGAGATGAGAGCTCTCCTCCTTGATCTTCAGGCCTTCCTTACTGTATTCCTTCCAGGGCCCCTCAAAATCTTTACAGACAGCACCACACTGATGTGGTACATCAACAAACAAGAGGGGACACTGTCCAACCTCCTGTGCAGACTAGCTCTTCAGGTTTGGGACCTGGCTGTCCAGTATAATATGACTGTTGGCTGTTTTATTCCTTCAGAAGAGAACATTCTGGCAGACTCTCTTTGAGTAGGTCCATAACACAGACTCACAAATGAATGCTTCACAGAGATGTATTTCTGGGCATTGTCCACCAGTGGGGGATACTCCTCAGATCTTTTTGCCTCCTGTCTGAACAGACAGCTTCCTCTCTTTTGCACCAGAATCCCATGTCCTCTGACTTGGAAGGTGGATATCCTCACTCTTTCTTGAAAGGGGATGTTTCTTTATGCTTTCCCTCTCCTTTTTCTCATACCAAGGGTTCTGTTCAAGACAGAACAAGACTCCCAAATTCTTGTTGGTGACACCCTTTAGGTCCAGACAGCATTGGTCCCCTCTTCTTCTGCACCTAGCAAAAGGCAATTATCACGGGTTACCTCACAGGGTGGACCTACTCATACAAGACAAGGGGTGTCTCATCTATCCTCACTTGTCCAGTCTTCACTTGATGCTGTGGGTGATAGGGTTTTCATCTCTTTTAGATACCATTTTTCTGAGGACGTGCTTTGGGTTCTGTAGGAGGCCAAGAAACTCTCACTACCAGTCAATCTTATTTGTCCAAGTGAAAGAGATTTTCTGTTTTATGTCTTGCTTGTAACCTGGATCCACTTTTTGTGGAAGTTATGTTGTACAGTTGTGTAACATCTTACCATAACAGCATATGTCCTTCCCTTCAATGATGCAGTATTTTCTCCCTCCATCCCTTCTCCCCCTTTTCTTTACTTCTTTTTTGTTTTTTTCTTTTTGGATGTACATGTTACTCCTTTATTCTTTGGACTGTTGTTCTTCCTGGGGCTTTTTTATTCTGAGTTATGTATATCCCATACATCACCTTTATGCCCTACACTGTGAGTGGGGGGACATACATAACATACAACTTACTAATAATCCTAAGGCTTTGGCATACTGGCTGAACGTCAGGCTGCCCTTGGAAGGGGATCCCTAGACTAAGGAATACTGCAACAGTGAAGGGAAGGACATCTACTTTTATGGTAAGATTTTACACAACTGTACTATCTTTAAGGAGATCCTTCCTAGTTGTTAGCAAATATGCTTTCATTACCCCTTCATTCTTAGATGGTAACTTCATCCATCTTTGGGTTTGGAGTTCCCTGTAATCTGGCAAGTATGTAGTCATCTTCACTTTCTTAATCTTCAGGAAGTGTACTGTGTTTGGGGGAGTGGCAGACACAGCTGGGAGTACTCCTAGAGAAGGACATCACTGTGTGTGCCAGCATTAAGTGTACGTGTTTCTGAGCCAGGAGGAATGAGGAGAAAAGTGGTGAACTGGAACTGGTGGAGGACGCAAGATTTCTTTGTAGATCAACCAATCAGTATTGAACATTTCTTTTATTTTCTGTGTGAAAGTGGTGTATCTGATTGCCATATTCAGATCTGGTCCTCAAGAGTGCATCCAGATGGAGATGGAATGCAGTTCACTGTTTTGCAAGGTATAGAGACCACAGATGCCCCATGTGTGAAGCAGAGCATGAAAGCTTGGGGGGAAGACTATCTAGCTGTCCTTTAACCTAAACAGCATAGGTCTTGCAAGTTCTACAATCAGGCTGTATTGTCTCAAAGATTCAGCATGTAGATGTTTCTTCATATTTTATCCATAGGCTGCAGCATTGAATTTCTCAGCCTCCACTACTTGGACAAATTATTTAAGGTTTGGAGCAGCATTTGCTTGTAGATTTGGATTTAGCATTTCATTTATTCTAGAAAATAACAATACAGTCAATAGCAAGCTGCAAAAAAAATGTTCAAAGATTGCGCTTTGTTAAATTGGACAAACAAATCAGTAGGAAAATCAGTGTGGTCACTCACAGACTAGTTTGAGTGACTTAGTCAAAAATGACTCAACTTAGCACAATCATTAAGTAGTCAACTTGCCAAAACACACACACACACACACACACACACACACACACACACACACACACACACACACACACACACACACACACAGTACCTTTTTGACCATACACCAAACTTTTACACAGACAAAATTCTTTAGTCAGTTTCAATACCAGGCATACATTCACACTAACAACTTCACAAACTCAAGGAGACTCAAAATCTGCCCTGTATAGCATCAGTCAGTTATTGCACAGAAGATGCTTCACTCATCTAATGGTATAATCCCACCTGTTAAACCCTACACCACATTTCAGAATGTGTGCATATGCACAGACACCATGGCTGACAGCATATGACCTCCATAAGAACAGACAGTTGCAGTATGGGTTACATTCCATTTGAACACACTTACACTTGTGCACGCACTGTCGACAAATGTGTGTACTTGAGTAGTATACTTAGAAGACAAGTGTGTGCTTTTCATCTACGGACTTGAACAAGCACTCTCCTAATATAGATATGACTAAAAGAACTACTCCTGGACATTCAGGCCCATCATCATACAGTCAGTGCAAACCCTTATTATTCTTTCCTTCCTTATAAATAAACTAGAATTTGCAGCTAGATCCTAACATCTTCTTGCTTTTTGAGGATTTTTAAGTCTTTTTTCAGTTTGCTTTGAGGTTTTGAGTACTCATAATACTTTTTTTTCTTTTTTTATCATCCAGATGTACCTGGTCTTAATGCACAGCTTGTACCTCTTCTGCCCAGGCTCCATGTATGATATTGAGTTCCATCATATCTGCTGGTCTTTAGCAGTATTACTACTTATTACTTGGAGACCAGTTGCCATAATGGTTGAGGTCTTTGCCTCCCCATGCACAAGGTACATGGTTCGATGTTGACCTCTGATCTATGCCTGTTTGGATTTTGCATGCTGTCCTTGTGTGTCTGTGGATTTTCTCCCACCTCTGTAAACATGCTGAGTGTTTCCATCATGTACTTAACAATAAATAGAGCTGTGTGCAGCAGCACAGACTCTATATGGCGCCCTGTAGTGGGAAATGTTGTATAGGTCATCCACTTTGGGCATCATCTGTGGTGTGCAATATCCTTGAGATAGGAGAACATGGAAAACAGACTGTGTACTGTGGTAGGGCTAGCCACTTAACCATGTAAAATATGTCTCTAGGTGATTCAGTCATGTTGACTGTCACCAAATGGGCATAGGTATTTGCTGGTGATAAGTGGGTTGAGGCACCCAGCCAACTCCATCCTACACCAGGGACTACTGGCCATTATGTGCCTGCCATAAAACCCAGCAGCCCTGCATCAATAAGCTACTGCTGACTGGTCTCCAGTGGCTTGGGTTACCTTAAATAGCTCTATTGATCAAAAACTGGATGTAAAAACCAATTAACCTGCTAAACACAAAAGGAGTTTGCCACACCCCATGTAGGTTCACTGACAGGACGGAGCTTGGAAGTGGGTGACATAATGGTATGGAGAAGGCTGGACTTCCTGTGTATCCAACAGATAAGATGGATGGGCAGTAAAGCCACTTGGCTTGGAATGCAGAGTCTACTACTCAGGACAAGGGTGTGCTAGAAATGGTGTAGGAATTGTGGTGAGAGAGGGGCTTCAGAAGGCAGTAAGTGATATCATCACAACTGGTGACAGACTCATGGTAATTAGACAATATTTTTAATCTCAGCCTATGCCTCACAGCAGGGCTGTGATAATGAAGAGGAGTACATTCAGACAGTAATTGCAGGACCTACCAGATAAAGCAGGACAACATGAATTGGTATTGATAATGGGTGTCTTGAATGCACATATTGGGACAGACAGAACAGGATATGAAGATTACCTGGGTCCACATGGGTGGGGTCCAAGTAAAAACTCCACCAAGAACATTGAACCACAGTTTAATAAAACGGCCAGCAAAGGTAATAGAACATCAAAAATCACAATTCACTTAAATACCTATTAAGTCACATGACCACAACCCCATCATGTGACTAAATTACATTCACTAATATTGCATTTGTTTCTTCACCAGTATTGGTTTTAAACTTATAGCAGCATTCAGTCCTGGGTGCTATCTGCAGCTAACCTAAGTATCCATTCATATTCCTTCACTTTCACATCATTACATATATTGCCCCTCTAACATTCTTTATAACTATATCCATTACTCTATATTTAAAGTCATGACTTCAACCCATGTCTATTTTATGTATAGGCAACGCATTAGTAAGTTTATCTCTATGCATATCTGACCAATGTTGTATAATTTGATCTTTTAGTCTCCTTCTGGGTTTTGCCACATAGAAGGCATGACATTAAATACAGGTAGCAAGGTATACTATATTTTCAGTATTGTACGTTGCATACAAATTAAATATATATTTTTGTTTAGTGATGGGTGGGGTAACCGGAATAAAGAAGGACAGGCCATTCTAGACTTCTGTCTGCCAGATGGCTTGATAGTAGCCAACAAATGGTTTAGGGAGATAGTTATAAGATCACATACAAGAGTGGCCAACATGCAACTTGGGTAGACTTCCAGTAAGAAAAGGGCACTGAGGTAGAATCAGAGATTGCGAAGTCATCTCCAGTGAAATAGTCGGTGCACAGCATAAACCACTGGTTGCTGCAATCATTTGCAAGCAGTGGTTAGAGAAGGATCTAAGATGAACAGAGGCCAGGCTGAAGACCTGAAAGTTGACTGGAGAGAAAGCATGACAGTTTAAGGAATTATTCAGGGCTCTAGCACCCCAAGAAGGGGAAGAAATAGGTTGAGCTGACGAAGAATGACAGCAGCTCAAAACAGCGTATGTGAGGACTACAGAACAGATATGTGGACGAACCGGGTATGGAAATAAGGTACATAAGGAAAGCTGGTGGTGGAATGCAAAAGTCCAGGAAGTCATCAAATGAAAGGAGGAGCATAGAAAAAAGTGGGAGATAGAAAAGATGGACCAGGCTAGGAAGGAATTCTGTTTGGCTAACAAATAGACTAAGAAAGGAGTTGCAATAGCAAAGAACAGGGCATCCAAGGTTCTCTCTCAGCTTCTAGAAAGTGCCTCAGTAGGTGGCACAAAGATACTCTTAACAGGGTGCAAGGCAAAGACAGAAAGATTAAGAAGATAGTCAGATACCCTACATAAGGGATTCCAGCATCAATCTGATCACCAGCCCACAGGAAATCAAAGGATGATGGAAGGAGTACTTTCAGCAGCTTCTGAATGAAGAAAAATAAAACCCCACAGAAGCTGAACTGCCCCAGACACAGCCTGTGAGCAGAGAAGAAGAGGAGCCCACCCTCAAAGAAGTTAGAACAGCACTATGGAAAGTAAAGTCAGAGAAAGCAGCAGGCTCAGGTGAGGTCACAACAGATATGTTAAAGATGCTGGGTGATATAGGGGAGAAATGGCTTTTGAGGGTACTCAGTAATGTGTCATGAAAGGAGTACCCAAGATGACTGGAGAATAAAGATGCTCATGCCTCTGTACAAGAACAAAGGGGACATCCACAACTATGGGCAGTGCAGAGGTATCAAACTCCTGGCACAGTGCCTGAAGAGTATGATTGATAAATGGATATGTAGAGGAGTAGAAAGCACGATGGGAGGTGAGCAGTATGGATTCAGATTCAGGATATAGCACAACTGACACAATGTTTGCAGTACGATAGATAGTTGAGAAGAAGCTAGAAATGAGGAAAGAATCCAACTGGGCATTCCTAGACTTGGGGAAAGCATAAGACAAGGTGCCAAGAAAGCTGATGTGGGCAGTCCTGTGGTGGTTTGAAGACCCAGAAACACTAGTAGAATTAGTGCAGGATATGTACAAAGCACCAGTGACTCAAGTATGAACAATGTTCAGTCTCAAAGAGGTTGCCAGTGGGAATGTGTGTTCATCAGGGTTCAGCTCTGAGCCCAGTGTTGTTCATACTGATGATGGATTACATTAGGAAATAGGTGGGAGGGGATAGATCAACAAAGATGCTGTATGCAAACGATGTGGCATTACAGAATGATTTCTGAGCACGAATTTCAGCAAAGGATAGGGGACTGGAATGTAAAACTGAAGGTACTTGGTATGAAATTAAGTACAAACAAGACAGTGGTAATGGCAGCAAATTGGGGAAATCAGAAGAAGCTGCGAACTGAGATAGAAGGGAAGATAGTGAAACAGGTTAACAGCTTCAAGTATCTGGGAGGGGTGGTTGAAGAGAAGGGCAGTCTGAATGAAGAGGTCAAAGCTATAATAAGAGGGGCTGTAGCCAACTGGCATAGAATATCAGGTGTAGTGTATGACAGAAGGATGCCAATGAATCTGGAAGGTAAGGTGTACAAAAGAGTGGTGCAACCAGTACTACTGTATAGCACAGAAACCTAGCTACTAAAGCCAAAGCAGATGAAAAAGCTAGAGGTGATGGAAATTAAGTACCTGAGACATGTGGTAGGATGCACCCTGCAAATGGCCTGATAGTGGGATCGACAAAGAAAAGAGAACATAAGAACAGAAACCAGAGTAGCTTCAATTGCAGAAAAGAGCAAAGAAAACAGATTACAGTGGTTCAGGCATATGCGCAGAAAATCTCTGATGAAGATTTGGGACAGATAGGAAAAAGGTATGGGGAAACGAGGGCATAGAGCAAAGAGGTGGATGGATTGTGTGAGAGAAGATCTGCGACAGACTTGAGTGTAGAAGAAGGCAGAAGTGTGGCATTGAATCAAGAGAGATGGCAACAGTTAACACAACACTCCTACCCCATGTAGAAAGTGGAAAAAAGTGGGAGGTTTGATGATGATGATTTAGTGATACTACTTGTTGCTGGTAAAAAGCTTCCCTTATGCAGAAGCGGTTACTTTGCAGTCCTGAAAGAAAAGTATATAGAACATCTCTCAAAAACACCAGGAACATTACAACGATAAGCCCTTTTGGTGTACCTGGGACATCCATTTCCCCATTAGTTCAGTCTGTCCTGTTCTTATTTCATGCATACTGGCCCATCCTAAAACTACAATAGGTATCATATCCAGGCAGTGATATTTCAGGTCTGCCTTCATCCACCTGCTTGTCTGTTGAACTCTCTACCTGTCGCTTTATATTATGATAATCTGGCAGCCATTGTGACTAAAATGTATAATGCCTTGTTAGCTGTGTGTCCTTCTTGATGTCTAGGGCCACAGCATTTGCATCCCTGCTTTCTTCAGGACTTAATGTTTAGATCAGGCAATGCCGCCTTTTCTGGTGTCACCTGTAATGTCAGATTAACTTGTATCTGCATCATCAGTCCTTTTAGCTTGGCCATTATTGACAAGCTGTCTCCCTGCCTACCAGAGATTAGCCTGCTATGCATGGGTCAGCCTCCGGGACATGACTGCTATATATTTATCCCACCTTTGGCCCAGGCAGTGTCATCAGGTGACACCCAACCAGTCACGAGTTTACAGTCATGGTTTTCCCTGTGCCTGGACACTGATTTACTCCCCACAACCATTCTTTTTCCAGACACAGGCATTTCAGCAACTGTACATATTTATTCATTTATTTGTATATATCTATATCTATATATCCATATCTATCTCTCTCTCTCTATATCTATATATATATATATATATATATATATATATATATATAATATAAATAAATATATATATATATATATATATATATATATATATATATATATATATATTGCAGCAAGCTAAGGTCTCTCCCTTATTTTCAATTAAGTTTTTAATATTTTCTTGCATTATTGCTCTGATCAGTGAGAAGAGCTCAGGTCATTTGTTTATATTTTTGCTACCCCAAGCTAGCCTACATCCTATGTCTCTGTCTAACTAGCCTTTACTCAAACTAGGAGCAGCTTCTTCGGCAACACAGGAGCCATTGAGTTGGAGAGGAGGCTGTCCAGAACTGTGTGTTCTAGGTGGCACAGACACATTTTGGAAACTTTTTTCACGGATTTAGGTAAAGAAGGGGCTTCCTTTTCTTTCCCTGTCCTAAGTCATTAACATTCATATAGATCATGCAGGTCGTAAAGGTAAATGAGAGGTTGACATTGGCACTTCTTTCTAAAAAGTACATAAGCAGTAATGTATTGTCCTGAACATATTTTCTGTGTAGTTCCCCCAGTTGTCAGTACTTAGCCATATGAACATATTTGTAGCAGTTCTGAGAAACATAGATTTTTTTTCTTTTACTATGTAAGAGAGAGTGATTTGCAGATGAAGAACCCATTCCCAGATTAGAAAGTATCTGTAGATGCAGTGTGACATAACTTTACACCTCAGACTCAAGCTCTCCACATTCTAGATAGAAAAGTCAAAGTTCTGCACTGCCTAGACAGTGTGTTTTATAATTTTTATATTCTTAACACTTGCCATGAGGGCACTGAATAACCAAACCTGTAAACCATTCTTTTTAGGGCACCATGATTAGACATAGTAATTTTAAGACCCTCCATGATGGCACAGGCAAGACTCATATTAAGACTGAGTTGGACACTGCACCAACTTCCAACGTATTCCTGATATTAGTCACACTTGTAAAAACATGACATTTACATGTGCCTGAAATTATTGCTTGATTAAAGTGTTGAAGAACTAGACTGTTTTCAGAGTGGAGGTGTAATTTCACCAAGTGCAGAGGACATATTGTTAGTCACAGTGGATCACTGTGAAACAAAATTTTGCAGGATGCTGCAACATTACCCCCATGACCAGCAACCAAATGACAGTGGACCTCTCCTCCCTTTGATTGTATGTGCCTGAGTAGTTTCTGAGTTCTTCACTGACAGCAAAGATGCAGATGTGTTCATTTCTGAGGATCACCCGAGCAACTTTTCTGGCTACCTTCCAACAGACAGTGTGAGCAATCATCACATTAGCCAGGTACCCAGCCAGGTGGTCGCAAACAGCTACAACTTTTAATTTCTCTTCCCCTTTATCCCTTGTTTCACCCTATCTTACCAGCACTCAAGTAACCTTGAAAATGTCCAACTGTGTAGAAGTTATCAGCTTCTTACAAAACAGAGACATTTTACTTGCCTCAGTCAGTCAGTGGGAAACAGTTTCTACCCAATTTCTTTCTAGTAAACTTAGGCCATTTTTGGACATAAGCAGCCTAAAACATTTCGTGATATAGCAGGAGCTCTATTTGGTCATTATCCAGTTTATACTTCTTCATACAGAAGATCGGTTGCATTCTTTGAACCTCTGGGACACCTGTCTCCACTTAAAGATCAGGCAAATGCACCATAGGTTTCTTTCCTTCTAAGAAGGGATCCCTCAGAGCCTTAGTGTTCATCTTTCAGTGGTATGCAAAAGTATGTGGCAGTTGTACATGTGTGCACTGACTGTATTTTGATTTTCCCTTGTCTAGCCTGCTGGGTCTACATGGCCCTTAACAGGGGCATTTTGATTCAGGCCAGAAATTAATGATGTTATGTAGTCCTATCTCGCCTACATTCTTACCTGTGGGTTCGGAGCCGAATATCGGCTCTGACTCGGCCAATTTTACTAGCTCAAAATCTTTCACTGGGCTAAGCAGGTATCCCATGGTGCACTGCTCCATATCCCCAGATCTCGTTTGCCGCTCGTGTAGTTCGGATGTGGTCTCGCTTGGCTGTGGCTAAGTACCCTCTTTTTTCTTGTCTTAAGAAAAGTTTTGATTCATATCAAAAGCTATTTTCATAGCTATTTGTCTAACTTTGGCTGTTTGTTAAGAGTAGTGATCGTGTGATTGTTGTGTGGTATCCCACTGACTGTTCCCTCGGGCTAGGCCCGTTTCAGTTAGAGGGCCTAGTTCTCCTCTTTTTGCCTTCTGTGCGAGTACGGTCTAGACCATTTAAGTTAGAGGTTTGGGCTTTCCCTTTCCTTGTGGGTTTCATCCCTTCTTGAGAGTTTGTATTTGCTCTTTAGTGGGTGTTTGGTCACTGTTTAGTGTTGATCACTGTTTAGCGTCATTCCCGCTTTTTGTAGTGTGAGCGCCTGTGTGTTGTTCTCAGACTTGGGTTTTTGTCTTGTTGGCATAGTAGTTAAGATGTCTAAAGATCCCAGGGAGCACAAACCTTCGAGTTTCAAAAAGTGCTCTAAATGTGGGTACAAAATGTCCATTACCGATGGGCATTCCATTTGTGTCTATTGCTTGGGAGCCATCCATCTGCAGGAATCCTGCAGTTTTTGTCATGCATTCAGTCCTAGAGTTCTCCAAGAGAGAAAGAATAAGCTAATTTTAAAGGGACTCTTGGACGCCTCCTTTGAAGAGGCTATGGATTCATCTTCTAGTAGAAAATCAAAATCTGGCAAGTCAAAAAAGAGATCTCCGGCTCCATCAGCTTCATAGGAGCCTCCGGAGAAAATCTCAAAAACTGCATCGACCTCCTTGGCTCCACTGTCCTCTGGGCCGCAGGAAGTGTCGGTATTGACGGAACTGGCGTCGGCTCCAATTTTATTGGAACCTCTTAGGAGCCGATCGCCCAGTCTCAGACCAGCTTCTCCTGAGAGGAGATCTCATTCTCCATCCCTGTCTTCCAACTCCTCCAGGACTCTTTCGGATGTGGATGTTGATAAGATGGTTCAGAGGCTCCTCCAGTCACCAGTTTTGGCAAAATTGTTTTCGACTCCGGAGCCCGTCCCGACCCCGTCTTCGATCATTCCTCCTCCGAGCGCATTTCTGTCTTCGGAGTCAGAGTGTTCCGTGCTGTGTGATGTTCCTAGGCCGGCTCCGATGCCCCATTTGGCTCCATCGGTACCGGCATCGGCTCCGACCCTGTCAGCTCCGTCCTCGGGGTTCGGGACTCGGGATTCTTCGGTCGGGCCCGAGGGGGACATCTCGGGGCTTATTTCGATCCTGAGCCTCCCTCTCGGTGCATCGGCTCAGGGAACTCTGACCCCCATCATGGCCTCGGAGACTGGTCACTCCTCAGATTTGGGGGGCTGGCCTTTGAGGCTATGTGGACCACGCTGGCCAGATCGCCAGCTACATCAGGCGGTTTGGTCACTCTGTCCCCCACCACTCCGGTGAGAGCTTCTGATCACCACCCATCCATGGACAGCAGAGCACCAGGGCCTAGGGATACCCCCACGAGTGGTCCCGAAATTTCTGAGGGTCCCTCAGAGTTCGGGCCTGAAGAGCCCCCCAGAAAGAAAATGTGCAAGAGGAAGCACATAGACTCCCAGGATGAGTCCCTCACCTCTGATATTGACCTCGAGGAATCGGAGGCGCCCCCCCAAGTTATCCTCTGATGATGTTTCCTTCTCCGATATCCTGAGGATACTGAAACAAAGAGGTGACTGGCCATCCAAATCCCCTTCCGAGGAGGAGTCAGTATTCCTTAAGGCCTTTGGTGCTCAGCCCTCCGCCTCCTGGGTGTCTCCACCCTTCGAATAACTCCTTGATCTTATTTGTCGAAGAGTGTGGGAAAACCCTGATTCTGTGGAGCCCGTACCCAGGCGTTCCAACAAGTTTCTTTCTGCCTCCCCAGGGCAAAGAGTTTCTGTCTAAAGGAGTCCCCGTAGATGCCATGGTGGTGGCGGCAGCCACTCAGAAGGAAGTAGTAGAGTCTTCTTCATCCGTCCATCCTCCTAACAAGGAGTCTAGGACTATGGATCGGTACAGGAAGTGTACCCTCTCGTCAGCAACCTTTACCTTACGGTCGCTGAATTACCTGTCTCACTTCACTTGGCTCAAGAGAGATGATCTCGATGAGTTAGGAGATACTCTTGTGGGTAACGTTCCTGAGGCAGTGGCGCAGATGGTTAACACCCAGGTCTCTACCCTCAACTCCATTGTTAACTCATCCATGCGGCTCATTTCGTATGCAGCCGAGGGAGCGAGTAGGGCAGCAAGCTCAGGGGTCGCCCTCAGAAGGCAAGCCTGGCTGCGCCTGTGTCACTTTGCAGAGGCCTTCAAGTCTTCCTTCACTGATGCCCCCTTTGATGGTTCCTCTTTGCTTGGGACCAAAGTGAAAGACACCCTCACCAGGTGCGAGCAAGAGGGAAAACCCTGTCTGCCGTAGGGGTCCATTTTTCCCTTCCTTCTAGGCTTTATCCCAAGGCCCGGCAGGGGGGGGGGGAGATGTGGTTCAAGAAATCACAGAGGTTTTTTCCTGCCGCACAAGGTGAACCCCCCTCCAGAGGCAGGAGAGGGGGAGGTTATTCAGGGAGACATTGCCCCAGAGGCAGAGGGGGCCCCCGCAATTCGGGAGACCACAATTCCTTTCGTGGCTCTCCCTACTCTCGTTCCTGAGGGTGTGCCTGGCTGTGCTTATCCGGAGCCAGTCGGGGGTCGAATTTCATTATATCCAGAAGCCTGAGAAAGCATTACCCAGGACCGATGGGTATTACGGATAATTTCTGGAGGTTATCTCATTCCACTTGCATCAGACCCCCCGCCAATCAGAAAACTCCCAGACGCTCCACCCAGTCAAAGGGATCAAGCAGCCTCAGAGGTCTCAAAGCTGCTAGAAAAAGGAGCCATCCATCATGTCCCCTCAGACCAAATCGGATTAGGGACTTACTCAAGATTCTTTTTGGTGCCGAAAAGAACAGGGGACCTGAGACCCATACTAGATCTCAGCCAACTGAACAACTACGTACACAAGTCCAAGTTCCGTATGGTCACACTACAATCGATTCTCCCATTGTTGGGAGAGGAGGTATGGATGTGCTCCATCGACCGCAAGGATGCTTACTACCATGTGAAAATGGACAGGGCATCCAGGAGTCGCCTACACTTCCGGCTGGGAGCCAGTCATTTCCAGTTTCGAGCCCTGCCCTTTGGTCTCACCACAGCTCCCAGGGTGTTCACCAAGTGTATGGCGGTGGTGATGGCTCACTTGAGACGTCAGGGATTCCAAGTTTTTCTGTATCTGGACGACTGGCTCCTTACCACCCCTACCAGGCATCAACTAGTCCAAACCAGGGACGCTACCATCACTGTATGTCACCAGTTGGCTATAGCAATAAATTTGGAAAAATCTGCTTTATTGCCCTCACAGCATGTCACCTTTATAGGAGCAAATTTAGACACCATTCGAATGCAAGCATTTTTACCGCAGGAAAGGATCAGAGTCTTACAACAACAGATACACATGCTGATGCCCCTGAGACAAGCAAAAGCAAGATGGGTTCTCCAGCTCCTAGGGACCATGGCAGCAACAATCATGTTGGTCCCTCTAGTGAGATTGCACATGAGAATTCTCCAATGGCTCCTCTTTGTTCAATGGTCTCTCCAAAGACTTCCACTGTCTCACCCCATCTTGCTCACAGACAGATGCAAGCAGAACCTCGGTTGGTGGCTGTGCACCAACAGTTTGGATGGGGGAAGACCCTTCGTTCCACCCATCCCGATTGCCACGGTGACCACGGACGCCTCCCAGATAGGGTGGGGGGCATTATCTTGGCAGGACAGTCCAAGGCACGTGGCAAGAACACGAGATACATCTACATATAAACATCCAAGAGATGAGAGCAGTGCTACTTGCAGGCACTTCAGAGTGTTCTTCCTCTAGGGACGATTGCGATACACTCAGACAACATGTCAGTAGTGTGGTATCTAAACAAGCAAGGGGGAACCAGGTTTTACCCTCTGTGCAGAGAGGCTATGCGAGTGTGGCATTGGGCAGTAACTTCCCAACGGTTTCTGGTGGCAATGCACATTCCGGGGAAGTCCAACGTGATAGTGGAGAGGCTAAGCAGAGCTATTCTGATGCCTTACTAGTGGTCCCTGAATCGCCTGGTTGCAGAGCGAATCTTCAGCAGATGGGGTCAGCCTTGCTGCGACCTTTTTGCCAGCCCCCTCAGTGTGAAATGCAGCAACTACTTCACGCTGATCCCCCCACAGGGGGGAGTCACCCAGGGACGCTCTGGTTCACGATTGGCCCTCTGGTCTGCTTTATGCTTTCCCTCCGTTTCCCTTGCTGTCAAAGGTGATTCAGAAAGCACAATCCTTGGGAAGCAGAATGATTCTGATTGCTCCACACTGGCCTCACTAAGTTTGGTTCCCTTTTCTTCAGCAATTCATTGTGGACACTCCTTGGACTCTGGATCCTCAACCAGATTTACTGACACACACGTCGGGACAGTTCCACCCCTCCCTGATGACCCTCCGGTTGACAGCCTGGCTACTCCACTTCCATCGTTAGTCAGACTTCATAATTTCTCACCAGAAGTGGTTCATATATTATCGTCCTCTCATAAACCATCCACTAGAAAGATTTTTTCTAGTAAATGGAAAAGGTTTTCTATCTGGGCACATACCAGAGGCATTGATCCTTACACAGCTCCAATCGCTTCAGTCCTGGAGTTTTTGTTTATGCTTTTCCGTCAGGGTTCCGCATCAGCCACCATCAAAGTTCAACTGGCAGCGATCTCTAATTTTCATGTAGCGAATGAGCCTAGTCTCATGGCGCATAGACTATGCAAGGCGTTCCTGAAGGGTACTCTGTTGCTCCATCCCCCGGTGTCCGAACCAATCATGCCCTGGGATCTCAATTTTGTTCTACAAGCTCTTACTGTACCACCTTTTGAGCCTGCAGCTACCTGCAAATTGAAATTCTTGACCTGGAAAACAGCCTTCTTAACAGCAATCACTTCAGCAAGGCGAGTTTCAGAAATTCAAGCCCTCTCTATCAAACCTCCATACTTAATCTTCCATAAGGACAGGGTCTCTCTTAGACCAAACCCTTTGTTCCTTCCTAAAGTGGCTTCCGTGTCTAATTTAAGTCAATCCATTGAGTTGCCTGTCTTCTTTCCCCACTTTTCTAACAAGGCAGAATTTAGATTTCACCAGTTGGATGTACACAGACAATTACGCTTCTATCTGCACCGAACAAAAAATATCAGGAAGTCTGACCAACTTTTTGTTTCCTTTTCGGAAAACCAAATGGGATCCTGGGTCTCCAGGGTCACCCTATCTAGATGGATATCTAATTGTATCTCTTTCATCTATCAAGCAGGAGGTAAAGATCTGTCATTTTTGGTCAAGGCTTACTCTACTCGGGCTGTTTCCACATCTACAGCCTATCAAGCCAGATTGTCTATGGATGATAAATGTGCTGCAGCTACTTGGGCTTCTCCTCACACATTTGTTTCTCATTACATTAGTTATTTTTACTATATGGTCACCATGGTAAACCAAGCCAAGTCATAGCATTTTTCATATAATTCATTCTTCTCCTATGCTGCTACATGGGTACAACCATTCTTCCGGCTTCCCCACCCCCCCGTTTTTTTTTTGCCTTGCTTCATCTGTATAGAGTTTGATCTAGTTTTACTTCATTCAGGTTAGAATAGTGCTCTTCTTCCATTGCTGGAGCAAACTGTACCTCCTCTTGTAAGACTAAGAATGAATATTTCACAGTGAATTCTCAATATTAATTGGGTCCAGGGCTATGATCATATTATCCAGAGCTTATCTCAAATATGTAACATATCAGACTACCATGGCTTCACCTTCCGGGGGAGCGTGCCATTTCTTCGTCTATACTACCCATGGTTATTTGTCAACTGCAGATAGTCTGCTCGTGTCAGTGTTGTAGAAAGGATGGTTCTTCTCCAGCCCTGCTGAAATGAATGATCTCTTGCAAGCAAATAGTCCTACAATGGTTGTTTATATCAAGTAAGATGGAACAGGCTTCTGCCAGTTTTGTGGAAAAAAAAAAAAAAAGTCTTGGAAATGGCCGACAGGTTCACACTAGCAGTAGTTCATATTGCATACAATTAGAATTTTTATGAGTAGATTAAAGTGCATCTTGGTCACCCTTCTTGGAATGGCTTCTGAATTAAAAGTCGGTCAGTTTTTCCCAGCAATGCTAATTCCCCTAAAATGTACCTTTTTGCTTCAGCAAGCCTTATCAAAAGAATGAATTAAAAATTCTTTTTCCCCATCCCATGTTGCTATGCAGTTGTAACACCATAGCCAAATAATCTGTTTCTGGTATGTTGATTTTTTTCTGACAGAATGAAATGTGGATGTTCTTCATCTCACATTGCTGCAGTCCTTACATATGGGTAGTCCGCTGTCCTCGGTCGGCCCGAATACCAAAGTATTAGGCTGACGTCGGTCAAGGCGCTTTAGACTGACATCAGAACGTCATGGTACAAAAGCGCATGACCGACGTCATATCCTCAGTCTTTTTTGCCGCATGGTCCGATGCAGAAGCAGCGTTGCAAGTGCTGTTTGGCGTTCTGAAATTTTTCGAGTTCGGAGTTTCAGACCGAATCCAAGTTGGCTAAGTACCCCGTTGGGGAATATTTTGTTTTTTTTCTTGCCTCAGTGTATTACCGGATGTCAGAAAAAGTGAATAACTGTATTTCTTGTGGGAAACAGATACCGCATAGGGATTATCATTCTTTGTGCATTCCTTGTTTGGGGCCTGAGCACGACGTTGTTGGGTGTCGCTTTTGTGCGAGGTTCAATAAGCGCACTATTAAGCGAAGGTTAGATTGTGCTAGGCTGGTCTTCGGTAAGCGGTGCAATTATAATATGCCGTCGGATTCTCCGGCGCCCGCTTCTTCGAAGAAGCGCAAAGACAAAACAGTTAAACCCAGGCAAGATGAGTCGTCCGTCCCGGACGCCGGTTCTTTAGAGGCTTCAGTGGAGCCGGTGGTTCCGACGGAGACTTCTTTGGAGTCTCAGGGGGAGACTTTGATTTTGCAGGATGTGGCCTCTCAAGAGGCAGGTCAGGCTGAAGGGGCTTCTCAGGTTACTGTACTCCCCTCCCTTCCTAGGGTGGTTAGGCCCTCTCCTTCTGTTTCCAAGGCTTCTCCTAGAGGCAGGCCAGGTTTAGCTTCTGTTGGTGTCACTCCTAGTTCAGCAGGGTCTGTGCCTAAGAAGCACATGCTTAAAATGGCAGAAGATTTGATTACTCTGATTAGAGGTTCTTTGCCCCCTCCTGATAAGAGGCCTAGGGTGGAGCCAGAATTGGGAGGTTTGGAGCAGGCTTCGGATGTTTCAGAGTCTTCGGCTGAAGACTTGCAGGAGTATTCTCCTTATTCTGATTCTGATGCAGATGATTCCACTCCTACTGCTTCTCCTCCAGAGGATTTTTCTTTTTCAGAGACACTTCATTCTATGAGGGAACATTTTAAGTGGGAAGGTCAGGACTTCTCTGATTCCCGGAAAAGGCTTAGGGAATTTTTGCTTTTACCCCAACACAGGCCCTTGGCTATACCTCCTGTTCTGGATGTTGTGGAAGATGTGTTTTCAGAGGCTTCACTCAATCCTGATTCTCTGCCTCCTGCGCCTGTTAAACCGGATAGGTATTACAGGGTGCCTGAGGCTCATAAATATCTTTATAAGAGTCCTAGGGCGGACCCAGAAACTATTAGTCAGGGACCTAAGGGTGTTAAGGCCTCTGTGGTAAAGAATCCGGTTCCTCTAGATAAAGAGGCCAGAGCTTTGGATAGATGGGGAAAGAAGGTCTATACTTCTTCTACCTTAGCTATGAGGGCTTTGAATTGCCAGTTTCATATGTTGAAATATCAAAACTTTCTTCTTTCTCAATTGAAGTCTAAGGTGGATGCTCTGGCGGAAGGCATTGAGTGTAAAGAATTACAAGATTTGGTGCATGCCTCTGAACAGGTGGGTAAGCATTCATTACAATGTGGTTTTGATGCTGTGCAGGCCTCGTCTAGGGTGGCTGCCACTGGTTCAGTTCTTCGCAGGCATGCCTGGCTGAAGGATCAGAATTTATCTGACCATGTTAAGACAAGGATTTTGGATGCTCCTTTGCAGTCTGATGTGTTGTTTGGTTCACCTGTGGAGTCAGTCCTGAAGAAGATGGAAGACAAGGCTAAGTCTATGCAGGCTGTTAAAGATTTTTTGCAGGTTCAGCCTCCAAAGTTTAGTAGGAATTGGCCTGCTAAGGGGTGGACGTATCCTTCTTATGATTCTCAGTCTAGGGGTAGATCTAGACGTGGTAGGGGCAGAGCTCAGGGTTCTTTCAGACCTAGAACAGGGAGTTCACCTGCACTATCTTCGGGTGAGGGCAGGGGCCAGTCCTTTCGTAAACAGGCCCAATGACCTACTTTTTCAGCTGCCAGATCCTTCTTGCTTGGCAGCACCTTTGGGAGGAAGGTTGGCACTCTTCAAGGAAAATTGGATTTTGATTACCCAAGACAAATGGGTATTGGATATCATACACCAAGGTTACAAGTTTTATTTCCATACCTTGCCTCCTTTCAAAGGCATGCCAGACGTTCCTCCTCAGCAAAGACTAGAGGCTCACAAACAAATTTCTCTACTACTTCAATTAGGGGCCATACAACCGGTCCCTCTGCCAGAAGTGGGCCTAGGATTTTATTCTCGCCTGTTTCTAGTACCAAAGAAAGGGAACACGTGGAGACCAATTTTGGATTTATCTATCCTCAACACATATCTGGACATTCCCAAGTTCAAAATGTTGACGTTACATCAGCTTTTACCTCTGCAGGGCAAAGATCACTGGATGGTGACTCTGGATCTCAAGGAGGCTTATCTTCATGTTCCTATCAGGCTCAGTTGCAGGAAGTATCTGCGTTTTCGAGCTGGGACTTCTCATTATCAGTTCTCTGCATTGCCCTTTGGCTTATCTACTGCCCAGAGTGTTCACGAAGGTTCTGGCTCCAGTGGTAGCTTTCTTCAGGCTAAGAGGAATACAAATCTATCCTTATTTGGACGATTGCCTGATTCTGGCCCAAGGAAGGGACGAACTTCTTCATCATTTACAGTATGTGATGGCAGTGTTAAGATGCCTGGGGTATTCTGTGAACGAAATAAAGTCCAGTCTAGTACCCTCTCAGGACATGTGCTTTCTGGGTGTGAGACTGAATACAGCATCCCAGATGGCCTTTTGACCCCGGACAAACAAAAGAATCTTTCTCTTTACTTCCACCAATTGTCTCGTCAGTCCAGGCTGACTGCAAGGACAGTCCTTCAAGCCTTGGGGTTCATGGCATCTTGTATTCTGGTACTTCCCAATGCCAAACTGCATATGAGGAAGCTACAATGGTATCTCAAGAATGTATGGACGCAGCACTGCCAAGATTTGGACACTGTCATTCAGATAATACCTTGCATTCAAAAGGAATTTTTGTGGTGGGCTCAGGAATGTCACCTAAACAAGGGACTCTCTGTGACCCGACCAGAGGCGAGTCAGATTCTAACGACAGATGCCTCAGACAAAGCTTGGGGAGCTCATCTAAATGGAAAATGGGTACAAGACACGTGGCCTGCCAGACTTCAACATTTACATATCAACTTGAAGGAGATGTTAGCAGTCCAATTTGCATTGATAGCTTTCAAGGATTTACTTCTTCCAGGGCAGGTGTTGATTCAAACAGACAACACAACTGTCATGTGGTACATCAACAAGCAAGGGGGACGATTCTTATCCTCTATGCAGACAAGCAATGATTTTGTGGGAGACTGCTCTCAGTTTACAGCTAAATCTTCAGGCAAGGTTTCTGCCAGGAGCACAGAACTCCTTAGCAGATGTGTTGAGCAGACAAATTATGGATCCCCACGAGTGGAAATTGGATCCTCATGTATTTCAGAAATTGACAGTGTTATGGGGAACTCCAGACATAGATCTGTTCGCTTCTCCACTAAATTACCAGCTGCCAAAGTTTTGCACAAAAAGGTTTCATCCCACAGCTTGGAAAGTGGATGCTCTCTCATTCAATTGGAGCAATCTTCACATGTATGCCTTTCCACCTCTGCCTCTCCTCCCAAAGGTACTCCTGAAGGTCAGACAGGACAAGCCAAACATGATTTTAATAGCTCCGGATTGGCCTCGACAGCACTGGTACCCATTACTGAGAAGTCTGGTACGGAAGCCTCCATGGCGGTTGCCTTCGATTCCTCACCTACTGTCTCAGGAGAACAGTCATTTACTCAATGTCAAACTTCACTCTCTACATCTAACAGCCTGGCATATTCTGTTTTAAACCCTGGAGGGTCTCAGCTTCCACAACAAGTTTTGAATGTTATTTTGGAGGCCAGAAGGCCTAGTACAAGAAAAGTTTACGCAGATAAATGGAGGAGATTTTTATTTTGGAGTACAGCAAAGGGCTTTGATGTTTCTAAACCTAATTTAAGTATTGCTCTTCAATACCTTACTGAGTTATTGGACAAAGGTTTGTCCTTCTCCTCTATAAAGGTTCATGCTGCAGCAATCTCTGCTCACTATGACTGTGACCCACCATTATTTTCTCATCCTTTGTTTAAGCAATTCCTTAGAGGGGCAAAGATTATAAGACCCCCACGTAGAGCTCCTACTCCTGCTTGGGATCTCAATTTTGTGTTGGAGAAACTCACTCTACAACCTTTTGAGCCTGCAGCAACAGCAGAGTTGAAATATTTATCATGGAAGACTGCTTTTTTGTTGGCCATTACCTCTGCGAGAAGGGTTTCTGAATTACAGGCCCTTATGGCGGTTGAGCCTTTCTTAATTTTCCACAAGGATAGGGTGTCTTTGCGTACTAACCCTTCTTTTATGCCTAAAGTGGTTTCTAGTGTGGCTTTAAACCAAACTATTCATTTGCCTACTTTTTATGCAAACCCCCAAAATAAAGGGGAGAGGATTTTGCACACTTTGGATATACACAGACAGTTGCGATATTATTTCTTTTGCTTTGGGTTCTCAGGGCAAACCAGTTTCAAAACAAACTATTTCTAAGTGGATTGGTTTTTGTATTACTTTCTGTTATTCCCATCATGGTAAGGAGATTCCAGCTGGGATTAGGCCTCATTCCACTAGGGCTACTGCCACTTCTACAGCTTTTTAAGGGGTGGCTACTAAAGATATTTTGGAAGCAGCTACTTGGAGTTCAGTGCATACTTTCTCTAAGCATTACCACCTTCCACTTTACTCTAAATCTAGGGCTGGATTTGCCACTGCAATTTTACAGGGCATTTTGGCAGCCCCTAATGCTTTTTAGTTGGCCATCCTCCCTTACCTCTGCTTTGGGATTCTACCCATATGTAAGGACTGCAGCAATGTGAGATGAAGAACATAGTACAGTTTTGTACCTACCATAAATGTAGATGTTCGAAGATCCACATTGCTGCAGTCCAATTTACCCTCCCTCCTTCCCCTCTGTAGTTAGCGGTGGTGGTGTGGTTTGGGTTGTACATATTGTAAATATGGTTAGTGCAGGGGTGGTTGGTTATTTTTTGGCTTTAGCCTTTGTTGTTAGGGCCTTCTGACATCTGGGGCAAGAAAAGACTGAGGATATGACGTCGGTCATGCGCTTTTGTACCCTGACGTTCTGATGTCAGTCTAAAGCGCCTTGACCGACGTCAGCCTAATACTTTGGTATTCGGGCCGACCGAGGACAGCGGACTACCCATATGTAAGGACTGCAGCAATGTGGATCTTCGAACATCTACATTTATGGTAGGTACAAAACTGTACTTTTCTGGTGCTATGCTGGAAGGCATGCACCCACTTCAGCAATAAAGATGTTACCCTCAGAACCAGTGGGCTCACTCCCAAGATTATGATTAATTGCCAGATCAAAAACTTGAGTCTCAAAGTACCAGATCAGACAAGTAATTACTCAGTTATCGGAATATGTTCAGTATTGGAATTTCTTTGCCAGCACACTTGATATGAAAATGATAACTGACTACACAATAGCGGCCAACATTCAATAAAATAGGTAATTTTTTATAAAAAGAGAAGAAGGAATAGAAGGAAGATTTTTAAAACAATTCTTCCACTTTTGATGATTATTCCATACATCCAAAATAGATGTATCACTCTCAGTAACATCAAACAAAAGCAACTGGAACCAGGAACGGTCTTAACAAATGTTGGTTTATTTGAGGTTACTGAGCATTTGTTAAGATCGTTCATGGTTCCAGTTGCTTTTGTTTGCTGATACATTTGGAATTAATTTTAAAGAACTGGACTTAACACCACACAAATACTGACTTTTTTTGTCTTGGACTCTTGAACCTACAGTACAAACCAGTTTATTAAAGCAAACCTAAAGCTGTTTAATATGTCAAAACTTATGAACATTTATTTAAAAAAAAAAGATTTCTTCCAATATTAATGACATTTTCAGCTGTTTTAGATTAGAGACAAATAAGCTGCTTATGTGTATTGATATCTCTAACCCCTGTGAATTCATTATCTGCATCAGATGCTGTTCTGGAACAGATTGTTAATGGTTCAATGTATGGGTATATCTCAGGATCTTATAAAGATAGTCATAAGCCTGAATCCATGAAGACATACTCTAAATACCTTGTCCCTATTAATCTAGCATTTTTAATATGATTCACTGTCTCTTCTTGCGTTATATTATATTTAGTAAAAGCCTAGTCCATCTCCTACATGCCACATTTTGGAGAAAATATGACTCTGGCCTTTCCAACCTTTCAAGATTTACTAATGATTGGTTGTTTCTTGTCTTTCAACTATGATCTTGAAATCTAACCCGAATAAGTTGATTGGCCTCATTTACACATCCAGATTATACTCACACATAGATATGGTAATGGCTAGAATAAAAATTTAGTGAGTCATAGCTCAACCTACTAAGTTGCATATCGTTTTATATAATATTTCCGCACATCAGAACATTCCACTCACCAAGAATTCAAGGAACGTTGTCAAATATATTCTGTAGGGTTTAATCATATCTGCATAAATTATGGAATTACTTCATTAAGCACAGTCTGTTGGTGGAACTGCAGTGTCACTGTTTAGGTGACGGTCCCTGTATACAACAGTAGTGAGCTCCTACTGAAAAAAATATATATAAATATTTCGCCTTTGCCAAAAGTTTTACAGAGATCACGTTTTGGTTTTAGAGTCCACTGGTTTAGTTAATGACCAACAGAAGGCTTTCAGTATTACTTGTACCACCATGAAAAAACTACCTGTTGGAATCATCAATAGTACAGTTTCCCCCGGAAAGAATATGGAAAGGATTTACCACAGTTAACACAGAGGAGTGACAGCCTGTTTCCTTTATGATTAATACTTGGTGGCATATCGGTATTGGATTGGTAGGGTTATTTTAGAAGTAATAATGAAGTTTTACTTGACATTTTATTTCTACTGCTCATAAAGTCAGGTTCAATATATCTCAGCTGACAGAACATAACATGAGAAGTAACAAATATCATCACACATTTAAGTGACTAGCTTTCCTGGTTCTTTTTTTGTAACTCAGCTTTTCTTTTCTGGACAAAATATTTAAAAAAGTCTAAAAAGGACATGGTTGATTTCCTGATTTCTGTTCTCTACTTTCCAGATCCTCACAGGTCTTTCAGCCCAGGTGGACATATGGGCAATTCTTGACTTCTATGAAAAACTGCAGAACTTTTAGATATATTCTCTCCTAAGGCCTCCAGTCAGAGAACCCCTGTCCTGCTTGGAATCTGAATTGCATTCTAAAGGAACTTCTTGTCTCACCCTTTGAATCAGTTCACTCAGTGGATTTTAGGTCCTGTGTTGGAAGATTCTCTTTAATGGTAATAACTTCCTAGGAGGACCTCAAAACATCATACTCCTTTGTATTGTCCATCTTATTTGCTTCAGGTTGTATACTGTTTACTACCTTGTTAATAAAGAATCTTGATGCTAAGACAGTATGTTGTTGTTCTTCTTCTTTTGGCTTTTCCCAGTTAGGGGTCGCCATAGTGGAACTCCGGTCCGCTAATGATTGGCAGTAGATTTTTTTACAGGTGCCAGCTCGACGCCCAACCTTCAGCGAAGGCATGCCCATTTTACACATGTCTTTTGAATGCCAGTCAACCACAGGGAGGACATGGAGACCACACAGAAGGAGCTCCAGCCGAGAATCGAACGGGAGAACCTCTTGCTGTGAGGCAACAATGCTACCACTGCACCACCACGGCTATGCTAAGACAGTATAATCTTTTGAAAACCAGTCTATTTTCTTTCCAGTCTTTGTTCCTTAGTACTATAATTCAGAAGAATATTTATTTCACCCTGTGGCTGAATGGATGTGTGAATGGATAATCAGCCACATGATTGTGCAGTAAAATTTATTTTCTTGGGAAAGATGCCCATCTCCTCTTTGCTAGTGTAAGATATGGTAGGAAGGTGACTATCAGGAGTCTTTTCAATTGGTTAGCTGATTTGTTTTTACTATGACAAATGTAATTTTTTTCCCCAGTTTCCTTTGCAGAAAATATTTAATATACAATATTTATATGGTTGCAGCATGAATAACTTTTTTTTATGTTCTCTAAATATAAATTTAACTCATTTTCTAGTGCCAGAACCTCATTTGGATCACCAAATCGTGAAGGCATCCACTGTTTTTCTGTCTTGAAGGGATTCATCAGTTCTGCTTAGCACTCCCCCTTCTTTGCTCTCCAGCTCTTCCAAATTAAGATAAAAAGCTATCTGAGGTGCTAGCCATGACAGTACATCTTTGAGATTCAAGTTGAGGCTGGAACACATTCTTTGTACCTTTTTATCCTGCTCTGATGCCCTTGGGGTTGATTCTAAGTGCATGAGAATGGCATAGGCATTTTCTTGCCATAGATTTCCACTTTAGAAAGACACGGAAGGTTGACTGTTTATCCAGCCTATTCCTAGAGACCAGGGTCTGCTTATGCCCAGTGACTCCCATGCTGGAAGAAAAAGGTTGCCAAGCTCACCTCATTCTCAGATATTCATCATTTGATGACTATTGCAAATAACTATTGTTCTGTGCTGCTAAAGAAAGACAGCATACGAAGACCTGCTGTTGGCCTATGGAACCTCTCAACTTTATTGTAATGAGTCTTGATACTAGCTTAAAGAATATGTTTCTGCTATTCTATAGGTTTGCCCTTCACACAAATTCTTGATTATCCAAGGTGGCTAGTTCCATTCTCAAATTTCATCTGTGTTGTTTAACTTCTTTGCACCTTCAGGAATATAAATGAAGTGCTCGTCTCCAGTATTTGCTAACCTAAGAACTCTGCAAAGCCAAGCATTTCTGATTTCCACATATGGTCAACAAGGGTGTTGCTAGGCATACACAGTGTAGTCAAATAATTATGTACATTCGTTCTGAGCATCTCTTGGAACTTCAACACTCAAAAAAGCACAGGATAATTTCGTCCAAGGAAAAAGTTTTCATAAATTTCTAAAATAATTGAAAACACTAAAATATATTATAAAGAAAACTTTTGGGATTATTATAAGATCATTAACAACCAAACTCCCGATGACAATCTGAAAAGATTAATACTTGCTCCTCCTAAATGTACATCCCTATCAATCCAATGGAAATTATTTGCATGGAAATTTCTTCATAGGGCTTTTCTGACACCGTACAGGTTGGAAGCAATGTTTAAAGAAGAAATTGGCTGCTGGAGATGTAAAGCAAAATTGAAGGCAGACTGGCAACACATGTTTCTCATTGTCAACTGCTTAAACATTTTGGGATAAGGCAAACCATTTTTTTACAGTTTTTTTTAATAAGTTTCAGTTATCAAAATCTTTTTTGTTTAACGCTCCCATTCCACAATGTGTCTCTAGAGCAAAGTTTTCACTTCTATGGATCCTTTTAATCATTGTACGCAAGACCATCACAATAAACTGGAAGAGTGAAACATCTTCAACTTTTAAAGATTTCAGAAGCATTGTGTTGTCTGTATCTCTGATGAAATTAACAACTATCAGGAAAAAGAAAAGATAATCTCTTATTACAATTCCTGGCAAAAAGTGGTGGAAATACTAGAAAGAGATGGCAGAATATACTTTGAAGACATTTTTGATCATATTAAGTTAGGCACTCGTGTAAATAGTTTGTTGGTTTATTATGTATTTTTAAATTATTATGTGTTGTTAATCAATAATTTATGTTTAGTTTTCTATGAGACTGTAAATCATATTCTTGTTCTATAAAATTTAATAAAAGATTTTAAGGAGGTAAAAGCACAGAATGATTAGAATTGTGTAAACAAATATTTACAGTATAGAGGTATGCAAAGAATGTGTGAAATTAATCCACTTCTAAAAATAACTTTTTATGGTTAGAAATGGAAAAAGTTGAAAAAAATATATATCTTTCCTATATGCATGGGGTCAAGTACATTTGTAAAATGATAGCTGGGTGGTGGTGGATGCAATATTAGGTTTGAGTACAAAAGATACATTTTTGGCTACAGCCCTGATGGACAATAGCTGATGTCTTTTCTGTAAACACTGGTTACTTTTGTTAGACATCATAGTTTATATAACCTTCACAGAGGATTCATTCTTTTGATGCACTGTTGAGCTCAGTTGTGTCAGCAGTAGTTCACATTCCATGTGTTGTCAAGGTTGAAACAGATGGCAGACTTGCTAACAGTATTTCAATCTTATGGTTTTGAGATTTAAGCTTAGTATGTCTTTAAGCATTTTTAAAAAATTACAAAAGTGAGCCACATATTTAAAATAAGGTATTCCTGGCCTCCAGAGCTGTGCGTTTTTATTTTCCCTAGAAAGTACATTGTATTATAATCATCTGTGCTGAACCAGAGCTTATAGGGTCTAGGACCTAGGACTGTTCACTGAAAACACATTTCACTGAAACACATTTGACTGTGCACAATTCACTGAACATTAAATTCACTGAAAACACAGTTCTCTGAAACACATTTCACTGAAAGTTATATATGGCCTTTTCCCCACTAGTTTGCGACCCTGGAGTTAGTATATATAGTAAGGGGGGTGTGGGGGGCACCACCCCCCACCTATTTTAAATATTTTGAACTATATACATGGATACTTGCAATTCCAATAAATTACTCTTTTCTGAACTTAATATACATCCAAAATATGTGGGGGGCGGTGCTCCCAACACCCCCCCCTTACTATATATCTATATCTATATCCTAACTCCAGGGTCGCACAACAGTGGGGAAAAAGCCATATATAACTTTCAGTGAAATGTGTTTTCAGTGAATTGAGCTTTTAGTGAATTGTGCACAGTCAAATGTGTTTCAGTGAAATGTGCTTTCAGTGAATAGTCCTAGACCCAGCTTATTAATATGTTTCAGAATGGCATTAGGATTTCACATAATATTTTTTGAGGTACGAATGGTATGGTCTTAATAGGACATTTTTCATATAAACAAGAAACAAGCCACAGATGACCTAGAACAACTCACCCTTGCCTGATCAAAAGTTATGAGTTTTCTTACAGGGCAAAACTGTTTTGTTTTTTCTCCTTTGAACTTTAGCTACTCCATCAGTGTTGTAACAAAGCCTAACAAAAATGCTTCAGCTATATGGAGCCTCTGTGATGTCGTTCAACATTCACTGGATATGGTCTCAAAAAGAAGCTCTCTTCACCTGAACATGAAAAAATTAGAATGACCTGTTGGACCTGAAGTAGTATATAAACAAGCAAGACAGCACCTAAGCAGACAACACAACAGTGACGTAACATATAAACAAACATTGAATAGTGAGAAGACAGCACCTAAGTGGACAGCATAACAGTGACGTAGCATATAAACAAGCAATGATAGTGAGAAGACAGCACCTAAGCGGACAACACAACAGTGACGTAGCATATAAACAAACAATGAATAGTGAGGAGACAGCACAACAGTGACATAGCATATAAACAAACAATGAATAGTGAGAAGACAGCACCTAAGCGGACAGCACAACAGTGACGTAGCATATAAACAAACAATGAATAGTGAGGAGACAGCACCTAAGCGGACAGCACAACAGTGACGTAGCATATAAACAAACAATGAATAGTGAGGAGACAGCACCTAAGCGGACAACACAACAGTGACGTAGCATATAAACAAACAATGAATAGTGAGGAGACAGCACCTAAGCGGACAGCACAACAGTGACGTAGCATATAAACAAACAATGAATAGTGAGGAGACAGCACCTAAGCGGTCAGCACAACAGTGACGTAGCATATAAACAAACAATGAATAGTGAGGAGACAGCACCTAAGCAGACAGCACAACAGTGACGTAGCATATAAACAAACAATGAATAGTGAGGAGACAGCACAACAGTGACGTAGCATATAAACAAACAATGAATAGTGAGGAGACAGCACCTAAGCGGACAGCACAACAGTGACGTAGCATATAAACAAACAATGAATAGTGAGGAGACAGCACCTAAGCGGACAGCACAACAGTGACGTAGCATATAAACAAACAATGAATAGTGAGGAGACAGCACCTAAGCGGACAGCACAACAGTGACGTAGCATATAAACAAACAATGAATAGTGAGTAGACAGCACCTAAGCGGACAACACAACAGTGACGTAGCATATAAACAAATAATGAATAGTGAGAAGACAGCACCTAAGCAGACAACACAACAGTGACATAGCATATAAACAAACAATGAATAGTGAGTGCCTACTCGTAGTGTTGGGGGAGGCTTGAATATTTGGAAACTAACATCATGCTGCACCATATCACTTCAGGCAGATGGTCTACCAATCAGGGGCAATTCTGAGCAGGCTCTCTAAGCAGGGCAGGTTGTTGCCAAAGGAAAAGGACAGTGATGATGAGCCTAACAGGACAGTGAAAGACCTGTATGCAGTTGGAATTGTCACTTTGTGAACTGCTTGCTACCTGTGTGATAATACAGGAATGGTCAAAGCATCATTACACTGAATTCGGTCACTGCAGAGTGGTGTAATCCGCTTACAGTACAGTGCAACAGCATCCCTGGTGTTTAATATTAAGTAGTGGGCAGTGCAGACTTGGCTGTGTGGTCAGCTGACCTAAGACTGTTACAGCAACAGTCCATAGAATGTGAACCTTTGCTTTCTTCTCCACGATTCTAGCGGTTTGTGCTACTTATACAGTTTACTTGGCAACCTCATCCTTTTCATCCCCACAAGGCATTTTTAACACTATATCCAAAGGTAAAGTGTCAGGTGTAATGTATAGATGGAAGCGCAGTTAGGAATCTGTATACAGTGTTTGCTGAGATGATTTTACATGTTTATTAATGTCAGAACATATTGTGGTTTGTGCAGAAAGTTGGTCCATTGGGCCCAAAGTTTTGCTGTACTCCAAAGTTGTCAGACTGTTTTACACAGGTTTCTGTAGTGTCTACTTGCATCCCTCAAGTTCCTGCTGATTCTTCAGTCAGATAATTTCTAAAAGGACTTGATGCTTGAATTTTATTATAGAAAAACTGGCTTTAGCTTCTTGTTTCTGTGGCCTTAAAAGTTTTATTTCAGGTAGAGTTGCTTTGGTAGTAACTCATAACTTGTGGGCTTAATGGGTTATTGCAAAGTATTGTGAAGCTCATCAGAATTCAACATGTATTCCCTGCTAGAGCGTAAACAGATGGTGTGCTGATGCTTTTATCTGTAGCCATCACTGCATCAATTGCCAGCTATTGACTGGTTTAATGTTGATTGTAGACTGTCAGACACTGGACTACTGGTTTCTTTCACGCCATTAACTGTTGCTCCTGTCATTTGTCAGCTTACACAGAACTAAAGGTAAGCATTATAGGTAGTAAATAGGTAGAAATAAGTGACCTGAAATTTTAAAGAATAGAGAAATTATACTCATTAGATGTTAATATTTCTCACTGCTGCAGTAGCCTTTAGGCTATATGGGTTGAATGATTACCAAAGACTTTCCAACCAGGGAGGAGGGAAGTGTTCAGGTGCCTCTGGAGAATGGTCCTAGGTCCAAAAATTAGGAGGTAAAATAAAAATAAGCACAATGGTGATGATAAGCTGAAAGAGGCAGATAATGGACCTGCCTGGAAGACAGATGGTAACCAGTTATTTGTCCCAGGGTTCCATGTTTGGATTGGTCCTGTTTAACACATATGTGATTGATGCCCTATTGGGAGTGGAGAAGCAAGGTCAGCCTCTTCCGTTCTGACCCATCAGTTGGTGTGGTGAATCAGTGATGGTGGGGTAGTTTACAACTCCTTGTCCCGACATGTGGCATCTGGGATTTAAATGTCAAACATGTAGTTATGTACTTTGTTGGGGGGGGGGGTGTACCTGCTTGAAAAGATGCTGCTAAGCAGGTCCAAGGATGAAGATCATGTGGAGGACACTAGCATCATGGTAGCTGTATGACTGAGGTCTTCTTTCTGTCTGCTCTAGTTTGGCTATTTTCCTTTAAAGCTTCAGTGATTAGTGGTTTGCAGAGGTTATGCTGGCAGACATTATGACATATACTAGGTGGAGGCGTTTCTAGGCCTGAACCCAACAGTTCTTTCCTGATATGCACAGAATTTGGCTTTGTATCCTGACATTCATTATTTTAAGGCACTTGTGTTTGATGCCTGTAGCAAGAAAGCTTTAAGGTGAGCGTGTTTCTGCCAGATTACAAGCCAGGATTCACACCTGTAGCATCTGTTTGGAAAAGGAGCATGATGTGAAGCAGTCCTAAGTCACCCCAAGTACCCAAAGACTCAGGAGGGAGAAGGTGTTAGCCTAAGTCAGTACCAGCACATCACGCAAAGTACCCAAAGACTCAGGAGGGAGAAGGTTTTAGCCTAAGTCAGTACGCCAAGGATGGTAGAGGCTGAAAATTCCAAGTGCAGGAGTCAGCAGGATGGCCTAATATTCAGTCATAGACCTTTGATGGAGCACTATTAAAGGGTTAAAAAATGGAAGGTGGACATTGGCTGCACTCTGTTGGAGGCAGTCTCACAGAGATTTATCTCTTGGTCCTTGCTGTGCCTGAGTATAGAAGCCTCAGCTTCATGATTGCTCTCAACTTCAGTTGATGGCAAAAACCCTGGTGTTGAATGGCCAGAATTTGCTTGAATATGCACAGGACCAGTGTAACAATGGAGATGGGCTTTGAGTAACCTAGCTGAGGTTGAGTAGCAGCATTAAGGACTATGAACTCTTCTCCCGGTGTCTAGCAGGATTCATGTATGAGAGCAAGAAAGACTCTTTGGGTTCTTTTGCACCAGGATCTGCAGTCCAACTTCTAGACTTTAGCCTGTTGTTGGAAGTTTGGTTAAGCATTCATAGTAGACTTGATAAAAAGTACTGTTAGAGAACATGACCTGAGAAATGTACTTTGCCTATTGCAGGCTGTTCAGGTCCTGGTGTTGCCATTGTCAAGTACATTCCTGTGTACTTGTACCTTCTATCTATCATCCAACACCTGGTGTCGGATCATCACCTATTCACATTGGGCAGCACACATTTTATCTCTACACAAGTATATCGAGTGCGTAACCCCGACATTGGAGTCTCCCTTTGACTCTAAGGAGAAGGCACCCTACTGCATAACCCCCTTTTGGAAACTGTAAAGCACATGAATTCCACCATGGACTAGACTCTGGCTATTTTGTCTTCCTCAAGGAGTCTCTAACTGTGGGTGAAAGAGTGCAGTGTCATATATCCATGAAAGTTGTGAACAGATATTCCATTTATTCAGCCTAGAAGTACCTAGGTACTTCTGCCTGGACTCCCAGCAGGGCTGATGCCCTGTTGAGGTCCTAATGAACATCCTAGTGTAGACTCCTTTATTATGTCTTCAGTTCAGTCTACTTCCAGAGACTGCAGCATCTTTTTACCTGATGCAATCCAAAGCTTTGGATGTGTTGGCACAGGGAGAATTTTTCTCTTAATACCCTGTACTTTAGGTCCATCAGATGCCTATTTCACCTGTTTAGTTTCCTGTTTTTCCTGGTGGATCTGGCACTGTAAGAACTTTGGGCCCTCCTTTAGTCAAGACTCAAGGAAGGGAACTGGTCAGAACCATATTGCTTCTATTATGAACAGTTGTACAAACTTTGATTGTGCAAATGCTATGGCTGAGTGGTAGGCTGAAGAATCTACCTGCATAGGATGTCGTTGATGAGATTTTACTTAGAGAGGATCTCTGCAAACCATGATCCTTCTTCAGGCCCCCATGTTCTAGTCCCAGATAGTTCCCCCAAAAATAGACTGTTTGCAGACTAAGGGCACTGTTAACCATCTGACCATCTTTTCTCCCTGGTAGTGTCAACCAAGTAAACCAGGAGGATGACTCCAGTAGCCCAGCAGGAGCAGTTTCTTTTTATCTGGAGTTGGAGAGGAGAGGGGAGATTTTGCAGCTTGCTTTGAGTTTCAGGACCATTATGAAAAATGTGTGTTTTGTAGATGTGGTCACAGCCACATCTTAAAGCTGTTTGGTTCCATCCTGAAAAAGTGATCTGCACAGAGACCAGTGTAAATTCAGAGAGTTCTTAGGACAGACCAAGATTCTGCTTCTTAAAGGGGCCATTGGGGATGCCCCTATTTTTTTAACTATGTTAAGGGTTCTACTGTTCACTCCTTTTTAGCTCTAGTTTTAGTGCCTGTCCTGTCCCGGGCCTCAGCATCTTCAAAAAAACACATCCAGTATGTCAAGTTTTGAATTATGACTCTCTCTGAAGTCACACCTCTTCTTCTGTAGACAGTGAGTGTTGTCACTGGACGTTAATTTATGCATTTCATTGTGTACAGTCCACACAGTTTCTTTGGGTCGTTGTGGTTGGGCACCATTTTTCATGCAGAGTGAAACCTTTTAGTCATTCTTTGCTTGTAGAGTGTTTATAAAGGTTCTGGCCATTGTGGCATATGCTTCTCAAGAGAAGGAATTTCAGGTATTCCATTACATGGATGATTGGCTTATGGCGGCTGTAGTCCCATTATGGGACTCCCTGGTAATGTCCTCTAATTAAATGCTTTAGACTGCAATCTTTGGGGGAGGTGGGTGGCACCATCAATTGGAAGAAGTCCTTTCTGTGCTCATTTCAGACGTTTGCCTCCAGTGCCATGGAGCTGGATAAGATCCAGTGTCCATTGTTCCTACTGTTAAAGTGTGTCCTGGAGTTCATCGATAGTAGCATGGATGATGATGCAGCAGGGGGTCCAGACTCAGACTCTCTTACCTCACCTTGGTTTGATATTGTCAAAGTATTGAAGATGCCATTTGTAAGCCCCAGACTTTCAGTTATGCAGGTGACTGTCAGGTGTTAATAACTACAGTGTCACCATCATCATGCAACCATGTGTTATAGTCTGACCCCTTTTACCAGGTCCTGGAGTTGTGGGCTATACCCTTTAGGCTCAAGGTCTGTAGCTCTCTTTGTCAGCTAATATATTACAGATATCAGTGAAATAAGCCTTGCAAGTAGGGATGATAAATCTATCTCTATTCTTCTATAGTCCAAGCTATGCTTCCCGTGGTTTGGGAGATTTCACATCAGCCAGTTGAATTTGCATGCAGCCTTCTCGGTCATGAAGAGTCTGATGGGAAAGTTGTTTTGGTCCTGCTCCTTATTTGCTCAAAAAAAAAAAAATTGATGATATAAAATCTAGAGAGACAAGCGGTGTATAATTGTAACCACTATGCAGAGGGAAAAGTTTAGCATCATTCTCTGCCATCTTCACATCCCAGGGAACAAGAATATGCTGACAGACTGTACCACTCATCCCCTCCTCTGCTAGTGTTAAGAGTTTGGGATTCTTAAGTAATTATGATATTGTGGGGATAAGCAGAGATTGTACTTTTAGCTACACTAAAAATGTGGTTCTCTCCCTCTTCTAACAGGATAAATGGAGGTTAACAATGGATGCATTCTGTTTATTAAGGTAGGTGAGATTCCTGTATGCCTTCCCACTGTTTGCACTAATTCCACTGTAAAAATTTAGAGAAGACCATATTTCTTCTGCATTAATGCTTGGTAACTGAGAGGCATATGTGTTTAGGTTCTTAGGTCTGTTGCAGTTCAAGGAACCTTACCAGTTCAGTTCAGTGAAGTCCACCACAACTATGCCACATCTAGCGATACTTCAAGACCTGGTTCCTATTATAGGAACTTTAACCTCAATGGACCTCCTTGTTAAGGTTCTAAAAGCCAACAGGTAGCCTTTCATTCAACAAACATATTCTACCAAACAGAATAAATTGTTTGGGCAGAGAGGTATACTGTACCACTTGGTCAGCATGCAGCTATTCTTAATTTATTTCAAGCATCTGTGTGATATGGATTTCAGTTATTCCCCTCTAAAGATGCATGTGTCAGATATTTCTAACTCTTTTGGGGGGCAAGACTACGTCCCAGTGGATTCTGCACTTCTTTCTGGCTTTGAATAACCTCTCTTCTCTCCGAGTTAAACGTTGTGATAATCTGGATTGCCTTTCCTCATTTTACCTCTGGTTCAGTGGCTTTAAATTTCATCTTTTGCTGGTGACCATCACCTCTGCCTTTACAACATTTGGAGCTTTAGGCAGTCCTATCAAGAGAACCTGGCCTGATCTTCTACAAGGATCGAGTGTCTGAAGGTTAACCAATCTCTGTTCCTGAAACTGGTGTCTGAAGTGTCCCTGCATTCATTTTTCTTGCCCATATCTTATTTTGCAAGGATACAAACCAGAGGAGGAAGCTCTCTTTTCATCCTAAATGTGTACTGTCAGTCTGTGTTGTAAATGAGCAGTATGCATGAGTTTAAGAAATAGAGAAATTGTCATTTTCACTTAAAGGAGGGAGCAACAGATAATTGTCAAGCAAGCCTTTTATAATTTCACTGCTGATGCATTATCTTTTAACATCATATCATTGGAAAAAAATGCTTCTGCAAAAGGCCACTCTACTTTGGATAAGCTGCTTTCAGTACTTGCTTCAAAAATGTTTCCACCGAGGGGCATTTATGCCATGGCCTCTTGGTTGTCAATTTATACCTTTGCCAAGCATTATTACTCAGACCACGACACTAGGAGATCTATCATCTTTTAGACTTTGCTACTTCAGGGCTCTCCCTTCTGAGTTTTTGCTTCTTAGGTATTATCATGTTGCTAATACCTTGGTATCCTGCTGCTTGGGATGGGTCCCATTTATAATCTCACCTAGGAGGGTCCCTGATATTTGATGTACCAGATGCAGCCTTTACCATACTAGTTGATCTTTGTGGGACCCTGCTTAGTGAGCCAGAGAAACCCTCCCACCATCATCCTGTGTGTGAATGCCTAATTTATTCATGAGCAGTTGTTGGGAGTTCTCTGTAAGTAAAGCAAGAATATACATACAGTATGTATTGTTATAATATTTAAGGTACCAAATTGTCAGTATTTTTCTTGGTTTGTTAGAAGTGTGCTTACTATGAGATTGCATGCAGACTGGTAGACTCTGAGGGAAAAGGCAAGCAGTCGAGTGTAGGATGTGATGTCATGATGTGCTCCAGCATAGGGGGTGTGTTTTTATACATATATACCCACACAATCATTGAAGCTTCTGAAGAAACGCTCCAAATTGGAGAGAAGAATAATCTCAGTTAGTAGACCCATAGAGGAGGGCTCCTTTATAGTTCAAATGATAATATTCAAAACATGTCATCTGTTTATGATTACTTCTAAACAGAATTAAGATTTCAATATGAAAGTACAGTGACAAACTCAAACAAGATGCTGACATGTTATGTACGCGCGTGAGTGTGTGTGTATTGATATGTAAACCAAATGAATCCACAGCACAAGTTCATTCTGGAAATTCTTGAGTTTATTGTTAAATCCAGTAACCACCACATGAACAAAATATATTTAATAAAGCCCTCTGGACAAAAGCACAAATAGAATCTCACTCTTAAATAGAGGAATAAATGGTTATATTAAGGGATAACTGCTTGTACATAGGAATGTATTTCTTTTTAGTTAAATACTGATATTAATTTTGCTCATAAACCTTTATGTTTTCACTTGCTTTTCCTATGCACACATATATACATGAATGTGTGTGTGTGTGTGTGTGTGTATATACGTATATATATATATATATATATATATGGATCTAGGACTATTGAATGAAAGTATATATATACATACAAACATGCACACACACACACACACACACACACATATATATATATATATATATATATATATATAGATAGATATCATAGCACATATTTATCTGCCTGTCAATAAGAGTGAGGACCTCAGAGATTGTGATGTCATCCTCTTACTGCAGCACAGCCACAGATAAGCTAACATCTGGAGGCTTGCCCCTGATTCATGATCATACACAGAATGAAAGTTTGGAAATGGTGGAAAGAACAGTATATACTTGAATTGCCATGTCCTATGAGTTTCAATTGGAAAGGTACTTGGACTAAAAAGATGTGGTGAGCTTAAACAAAGCTTTAATGTACAAACTTTATTAAGTGTTGATGTTTTCATATAATTTTTCAGTAGATGTACTTTTCAGTGATTGGGATTCTTTGATAGCTCTCTTAAATATTGCAGTCTCAAGGTATATACATCTCAGATCCATATCAATACTTTCATTTTGGTGCTACATTAAAAATCCAGTGTTTGTATTTTGGTGCTGCATTGACAGTGCTTTATAGGCTAATGACCACTGGGGTCTTTATAAGCCTAACCAAGCACCGTAACCATATCTTACACATTTATGTGCCTTAGAGTTTTTTAAGGAGTGTATGTAACTTAGGATATTATACAGATGGCCTTTGTCCATTAGTGACATAGGTACAAGACCTGGAGTGAATTTGTGATTTTCCATCCACGGGTTCAGGTTACACTTGAATAGGGTTAAGTAACACCTGTGCTTCACATGGATGGGAACCCTCTTCCAGAGGAGGGGAATTTTATTTAGATACATACCTGTCCCTCTGACATGTCCTATTTATGTTGCAAGCAAGGTTCAAGTCACTAGGTCAACTAGTTCTGATGGTAGTGGTTTTGCGCATGTGCAAAAGGTCCATCAGAGCAGGATCCAAGGATGCTTTCTATGCCAGGCACACACCGCCTCTCAACAGTCTATAGAAAACTGAAAGTAGAGAGAGGGCTTTGAGGTGATCTGCATAGGATGTGTTGTTTACACTCTGTATTCTTTTTATGAGGAACCTCTATGGACATTACAGTTGCATGTGTCTGGTCAGGTACATACTGATGGGGGTGTTGTACACAACAATGAGCTTGATAAGGGCCAGATACAGAGGAACAATGACCTCCTTGGACATGCCATGCCCTTGCGTATAAGTTTAGCAACATAGAATGATTTTGTTAATACCATAGACACAAGTTGATCGAAAACAATGTTGCTATCCACATATTTCCCCAAATCCATGTCTAGTTTGTCCACTCTTAGGGGTGTTTCTTCAGTAACGTAGTTTTCTAGGGTGGCCATCTTCCCAAAGGATATTATTATGCATTTCTTTGCATTGAGTTATAAGCCATGGCTTTGCACCAGGCATTTGTCTGTGTTAATCCTATGTAGGATATTAATGTCTTGGGGAGATTCTATGACTGCTCCTAGGTTGCAGTCATCTGCAACCTTGGTCAGCCTCAGACCTTTGACATTGATGTTGACTTCCAAGAAGTAAATGCCAAAAAGGACTGGGCCCAGCACAGAGCCCTGAGGGACTCCACTATTGCCTAGCCTCTTTGTGGAGGTGGTCTCCCTATCCAAACTTCCTGAATCCTTTTTGACAGCAAGCTGGCTATCCAGTACATAACATAGGGGTTAATGCCTAACTATGTGACTTTGTTCAGAGTGCCAGAGTGGGATGTTGTATCAAATGACTTAGCCAGATCAAGGTAGGTTGTATGCATCATTTTGCCCTTATCCATTACCTTGGTCACATTTCACATTAGTCCACCAGACTAAGTATGCCTGATCTGCCTTTGATGAAGTCGAACTAGGATGGGTACAGTGTCTGAAGTTTTCCTATGTCATTATTAATCATATCCATGATAACTCTTTCCATGGCTTTGCATATGAGACTAGTCAGACTTATGGGTCTGGATTTCCCAGGCTCTATTGATGCACTACCCTTGTGCAGAGGAATGACCACTACAGTCTTCCATTCTCATGGCACAAAGCCTGTTTGCAGGCTGTGATTAAAAAGTAACTCCAGAGGTCCAGGTACGTCATGCTTCAGGCTATTAAGTAGGCATTATGGATATTGTCTGGGCCCATCAATGTGGTGTTCTTAGCTTTAGAGAGTGCGTTATGACCTGCGCCGTATGATAGTTGGGGGTGTTATGCTTGATGGTATTACTTTGGGGGGGGCTGGGTGTGTAGAATTAGAGCTGAATTTGCCAGCCAGGAAATTTGCTAGATCTTCCAGGTCCATGTAAGTGGCTCCATTAACAATCAGTTATTTGTACTGTTGTGTACGGCCTTTGCAGATTTGGAGATAGTCAAAGAAAGCCTTGTGGCTTTGTGATTGTCCTTTGCTTGGTGGGAAGCCGCCTTTACTTCAAAATTGAGTTTGGTAGATTGGATTTGCCCTCTTAGTTGTTTGCTTAGTCTGATGAGAGTGTTTACTTTTTTTCTTTTCTTTTTTTTTTTTTTTATCCTGCTGTCTGTGGTACTTTATAATTTTAGGTATTTTTTTTTCCTTGTGTTGTACAATTTGTTTATGCATGTATTTGAATTTGTTTTGGGCTTGTTTCTGGTAGGCAAAGCTGCCTCTATGCATCTATTAATGTGATTGTACATTTTTCTTTGTACAGTTCTGCATACACAGCTGTGTTCTCTGGATATGAGGGGGCTTGAAATTTTGTCAGGTAGTTTGCTTCAGTGTAGTTCCTTACTGTTTCACGGTTTGTTGAGGTCACAGCATTTATTTTTATTTTGAAGGAGACAGCTTTATGGTGTGACCTTATCAGAGAGGACACTACAGTGGGGGGGGGGGGTGCAGCATACTCCCATATTTGTCAGTATTACATCCACTATATTTGCACCCCTCTAGTGAGCAAGTGGACTAATTTACCCACGGTATCACTGTTTACAAAGTCCAGGACTATCTGGGCTTGGAAGTTTGGGGTTGTTTAGGATTCCCAATTTATGCAGCACCCAGTAAGTCTAAGTATGAGCTATGGGTTTTGTGGGTCACAGACTGTGATTTATAGCTTTCAAGGATACAATGTGGGACTCTGCTTATGGTATTTTAAACATACAGAAGATAAAGTATGTCATCCTGTTTGACCAACCTTGAGATTTTTTTTTTAATATGTAGATCGAGACACCTCCACCTTTAGTCCCTTGCCTGTGCATTAGCTGGTCTAAATGTGTGGAAGGCATTGCATCCATTCACTGTTGGGGTGTTCTTCATGGCTTTATACCATGTCTTGGTAACTGTGCAGGTGTCTGCATTCTTCAAGGTGAGGAGAGCTTAGGAGGAAGTGGAGTTTCTTGTTTAAGCTCCTGGCATTGAGCAGTAACCCCTTTAGATTCCCTTGGGTTGATTTTGCTAAGTTAGAAAGTTTGTCAGTTTGGCATTGCCTAAAATAGGCACTGTGTGGGAGAACAATGTTTTAGACAACATTCGAAAGCCTAGCGGGTACAGGTGCAGACCACCCATGGCAAAGCAACATAGTCTGTTGACCATATCCTCCCATGCGGACAAATATTGTACCTCCTTTGAATTTTAGAAAAAAAAATCTTAACATCAGTGTACCAAAAAAATCCAAAGGAACAAAGGAACGCTGGTCCAGACTAGAATCACATAGTTTAATCAACATGTTAAGTACTTTCATGCCATAATTTAAGGAATTTCTTCTTAACTGAAAATTATATTATCTTCCTGTGCTTTAAAAACATTTCCTGTTACATAACAGATGACATTAGCATGCATAGTTAATTAGCCATTTGAACAGTACCCTTAACGTTACAGAGCTAGTTTTAATCCATGTATTATAAATACTTAAAATATTTAATTTAATAAATATAAATAAGAAATATAAACTTCTCTAAAAATAAATATAAAATATTCATAAGAACTATTTTTTTCTAGAATTAGGTTGTGCTGTGAATATAAAACATGCACGTGTTACATTATGAAATGAAAACCCTTTCCTCATTTGAATGTCACCAGATGCTAAGCCATTTGTTAAAGTCATTCATCCTCTGTTTGTATAGTGGCATCATCTTTGGTGAAGGTAGAATGCCACTCAGTGCTAGGATCATACCACCCTGGGGGACACAGTCCAAGAGTTCAATAATGTCTCTCTTCATACAGTACAGGGTGGTATGTCTCAGGTCATTTACACCAGCGTAATTCAATGACCTGTGTGTGTGAGTGATTTGGCAGATCCTGGCCCCTGATAGGCAACTGACTGAGATTTATTCCTTGTTCAGCCTGGTGAGTGAGGCATCCATATGTGTCACAGTAGAGTCTCTTATGACTAGAGCTTTGGCTAGTGTCTTGGTTGCCTTATGGGTTTGGTAGTTGAGGCTTCATGTGGTGTGGCTGTATGTGTGGTGTTGGGAGTTATTTCAGTAGATTGTTTTGCAGTTTGCTGAGGAAAATTGATGCGGGTCAAGTGTTGGAGAGGTCTTTGATGTTTAGGAACATTGTTTTTAGTGCCTCAGCACATGTTGGTCTATGTGTTAGGTGCATATTGTGTGTGGTGGGTGTAGTGGATATTACTGACAACTTGATTGTGATTTTGAGTGCTTGTATGTGAGAGTTGTGCCTCCAGTGACATTGTGGAATTGCACCTCCTGCATACTGTATTGGTTTCTAAAGATTTGTTGATTGTCAGTGAACATAAGACAATTGCTGCGTTGTCTCAGGATGCTTCTTTCCACCAGTCTGGTAGGAGCGAAGTTGGGAAGGTGCATATCCATGATGTCAGGTCCTTCTAGGTGAACTACAAGGGTGTGGTACAGAAGGGGTTAATAGCAAGATAGCTTGGGTTGTTTTGAGGCTAGAAGCACAAACTAGTTTGTCAGAGGAGATTGGTGGGGCAGTGCCCCTCAGTGTACAGGCTGGTCACTCTTTGCACACCTGAGGTATTTGGTACAGTTCTCGACTTTTTGGTTTCTAAGTGCCTGTGTCCAAGGCACTATTGTATACTAACAGCCCTCGGATCAACTGCTGTAACAGTGCTTTCATAGCTGCTTTTTACATTTTTTAAGGATTTGTTAACTGGGTAAGTGTGTGGGTTTACAGACCATTTTCAGCTATGATCTAGGCCATGATAAATAAGACATAGAAATATTTTGGCGTTTTGTTGTAACCAGTCAAGCACCATATTTTTCTGGGGAGGACGGGAAACCAGAATACACATCAAACACCCAAACATATGGCAAGCAGAAGGCAAGACTGAACTGCAAACCACAGATGTATGAGCAGAGACCGTCCACTGTGATATCATGCAGTTTTTAACACGGCTTGCATTGTGGCTTTAATAGTATTTTTATGACTATTTTAACAAGATTTTTATTGCTACTGTGATAATGTGTTTTATTACTACTGTAATGGCACCTTCAGATACGTCTGGAATAATTATCTTTTTCTTTGCATTCAGTCTGTCAGTCGGTAGGACACAGTCCTACCAAGCTGGTTAGTACTCAGTGCATACCTTGCTTCCACACTGCAGATTTTCTCAGGCAGCTGAAACAGGTCTGAGGTTTTTATCAGTTCCTGAAAGATAATCTGAGCCCTGAATTTTCTGCCTCTTATTGGGAGTGGACTTCACCATTGTAGGCTTCTTGGAATTAACAAGAAATGCTTCAACTATCTAGTTAACTGTCATCTTTCCTGACTTTTGAGGCTGAGTGCCTTTCCTTTTCTTATGTTGATTAAACTGTATAGCTTCTCCCTTGGGTTATTGGTAGAATTTGTCATTTATTCTAAACATTCTCTTTATATAGAGAAATAAACCACTTTCCAAGGCTGCCATCAGTCTGACTTTACTTTAAAAGTTTTACAAAAGGAGGAAATGAACAAAAATAAAAATAGATCTGCAGGCAGTTTCAGTCCTTCCTAAGATGTGTTAAAACTAAAACTATACACTGAAACTTTCTTTTTAATTCAGTAGAGCAACTTTATTCTGAAAACCCATATTTTTAGATATTTTGACATTTTCTCCATCTCATTAGTATAAAAATGGCTCAGAAACTGCTTTTTGTAGATCTCCAACATTCCCTTGGTGAAAATAAAACTAGACTTTCTGAGCATATTCCGTTAGTAGTCTTACTGTCGCTGAGCTACTGAATGTAGCAGCAACAGTTAAAAAAAGTTCAACTTATTTTTCACAATGTGCAATGCAAATCTTAATGTTAATTATATATTGATCAGTGCTGCAGTAGCCTTAGCTATATTGGCTATATCCTGCCAAGGTTTTAACAGCCGGCTAGTTTGCAAAGCTTCAGGACACCTTCCACACACCCAAACTGTCAGGTAGCTTGAGACAAGTTGCCAAAAAACAGAAGTTTAGGCCCAATGCCTTTCAGAGCTTTTCTGCCATAGACAGCTTCTGCTTTCCTTTCCTGGGTAGGTAAGTTCTCTTTCAGGTAAATACCTTCCATTTTCTTAATGTTGTTGCTGTTATATTACTGTCATCTCCAGGAGAGGTATTTAAAACCTGAAAGTGTTGTTTTTTAACGGCCTGTCTCAAGACTGTAACATACATTTTAAAAAGAGCACTATTTTTTTCTGTCCATTTAAAAGTGTTATAAATAAACTGATAACATTTTTTTCTGTGGAAAAATGTGTTTGTTTTACTTTTGTGGGGGGGGGGATATAGTGTTTTAAAGTGCTTTTTACTGTGTTTTTCTTTCAAAAAAGTAATTTTTGTAGACGGGTAGTGTTTACTGGTAATTGGTGCTTGTCTTCCATGGGAACGAGGCACCATTTTCGGATTGACCATGGAACAGACTACTGGTCCCACAGTCGGTCTTTCTTATAGCCAAAAAAAAATTAAGCAAACAGCCTTTGCCACAACCCCAGGTTTGTGACTCTGCTGTGGCCATTTCTTGTACCTCAGACCACTAATTTTACCCCAAATCCCTCTGGCATAGCACTTACAGCCACTATAAATCAGGGGTTAGATGTTCTGTGCAACTGTTGGAGTCCCCTCAGTGCGCAATGGAGAGCCACTCTTCTCAGTCCTTGGAAAAAGGGAACAGGGAAGATTTCCTTGTTGTGTCAGAATGCAGTGCCCATCCGTGGGGAAGCTGCTGCTGCCATTAGTAACATGGCTGGCCCCAGTTTTTCTTATCAAAAAGAAAAAAAAAAAAAAAAAACAAGCATGTATCTACTCCTCTTAAATTTTCTTTGGATAGGAGTAGTTTATTTGGTCTGGATCAGGGTTTAATTCAGGCTGTTGATTGTTCTTGTAAAGTTGTTTCTGATAAAGGAAAGAGGGATTCCTCTGTCCTAAACAGATTCAGGATTCTGAATCTGAACAGGAAAACACAGGAACAGGCACCATTTCTTACTCAGATTTCTGATTCAGACTTGGGAGAAGAGTTCATGAGAACAAGTTTGCAAAAACAAAATCACATGAAGCGCTTTTCATTTGGAAAGTGCCCAAACTTCTTCAGATACTATACCCATCACATTGGACTGGTTTTAAAAAAACACTCCATGATGTAAGTAATTGATTAATTAGTTAAAAACACAATAAAGTTACAGTGATCATTTAAAGTTAAACACAATAACCTTTTCTTTTAAAATGCTAAAAAGACATTTGACTTGAAAAAGTCGATCCTTTTAAGAAACTTTCACAAAAATATTGTAATACTAAAACGTAATAAAAGTAAAAGTAATAAATGAAAGATGATACAGGTGCCAACCAGAGGATGGTGTGTATAAACATGGTATCACACTAAATATCTTAAAAAATGTAAGTGTATATCTGTCACGACGATGTACTTTGTACAATATACTTGTTTGAGTACCATTGAAGTATTATTTTATGACACACATATAAATTCATAAATAATTAATATATCGTTGGTACTACTAGTAGTTGATGAATAATTAATTATTCCAACAGGTTTACATAATAAATTGTCTGAGTAAACTTTTCAGTTTCAGAATGCTTGTCAAAGAATATATTTCATTAATGCCTGGGGGGGGGGGGCACAGGAATTAAGCTGCAATTGCCATTTTAATTCACTCTCTTCAAGGTGCAACTTGACTATGTTGCTATCTAGATATCTCACACTATCGTGTGGGGTTACTTGCGATATAACCCTAAACTTAAATACATGTCCGTGATTTCCCTTGCAGTGCCTGGCTAAAGCATTGTCTGTTTTTTTGTTTATTAATAGCATAGTAGTGTTCATATATCCTGTCACGTAACCTGCGGTCGGTCTTGCAGACATAAAAGGCTGGACAGGCTTGGCACTGTGCAAGGTACACCACTGATTTAGAATTACAGTTGAATTTGCCTTTAGAGTAATAAATAATGTTTCTCACCCAAAATTTGTTACCTGTTTCAATATAGTTACAATACCGACATGCATCACATCTGTACATTCCCATGTGCCTATTAGTCAGTTTGATAGTTGACTCCATCAATTTCTTCAAGTTCCGTTCCTTCCTATATGTAATAGTTGGATACTCCCCCAACTTGCCTGAGATCTCCTTGTCCACTGAAAATAAGTGCCAGTATTTTCTATTTTGCGGATTTCCTCAGCTTCTGCACTATATGTAAAGATAAAGGAAAGTGAAAAAATCCTATATTGGTTAATTCCACCCTCCTGTCCATTTACTGAACCTGTTAAATGGACAGTCAAGTTAACTGAACCATGTGGTTTATTTATAGTGCATTTGTTCAAAATGGGCTTATACACACCTTGAGATCTTTTTAGCTGGACCTCGTTGATGATCCTGGCCACAAAGTTGGGAGGATACCCTCTGTTAAGAAACATGTTCCTAAGTTTGGAACATTCTGATTGGAAATCTCCCTCACTAGAAACCATCAGGGCTGCCCGGACTAACTGTCCCTTTACAACAGATTTTTTCTGTTGTAGAGGGTGGGCACTAGAAAAATGCAAGAAAGAGTTTGAATAAGAACTCTTTCTATAGATCTTTGCCATATATTTCAATTCCTGGATGTTTTTGGAAAGCTCAACATCTAAATAGTGAATTGAAGATTCCTGGTAGTCCTTGATGAACTTTAAGAAGCCAACTGAAATGTTAAAGAAATTAACAATATTAGTAGCTAAATTGATATCACCATTAATAATCAAAAAGATGTCATCCAGGAATCTGGTATACAAAACAATGTTTTCCATCCATTGACTAGAAAAAAGATAGTTTGTTTCCCAAAAAGCCATTACCAGGTTGGCAAAACTGGCTCCACAAAGGGACCCCATGGCCACTCCTATCTTTTGAAGGTAAAATTTGTTGTTAAACAAAATACAATTGTTCTTCAAAATGATACCCAAGAGGTCCTCAGTAAGGCGTAGTTCATTTTCTGTGGCCCCTCGGGTCCTGATAAATTCCAAGACCAATTCCATACCTATATCTTGGGGAATGGACGAGTAAAGGTCACATACGTCCACAGTTAAGAAGTTACATTCCGTTTTAAAATTCAGGGTGTTGATTTGCTCCAAGAAGGACCACGAATCCCTACAGATTTGAATCTCCTTACTGACGTACCTCTTGAGAATAGAGTCCACCACCTTGGCACATGGGTACATGATAGATTGCCTAGCATCAACTAGTGGTCTCATTGGTGGATCAGAGGTCCCCTTGTGGGTCTTAGTAACACCAAAAAGGGAAGGTATCCTGAGTGCAGGCATGGAGAAGTAGTGATTAAGGCTAACATCAGTTAGTCCATCAATGAATAAATCATTTTTAAACATTCTAATCCTATTATAGGTAATGTTTAATTAGTTCAAACTGACCACCATGTAGGTGTCCTTCTGTAATAACCGATTCATTTTTTTATTATAATGTACAATGTCCATGACTACCAACCCTCCCCCTTTATCTGGTTGCATTATGCGTGTAGGAAGGCTACGGAAATTAAACAACTGTTTTTCTTCAGGTGAAATGTTGGAGTTTTGTACATTTTTCTTACAATTATAAAACAATTTCCTAAGTTCAAGTTCACACAACAATTCAAACATCCCTATTAATGGGTTGACTGGGGGGTTGAAAGTACTAGCAACTCTCAGTTCCTGATTACTGTAAGCAGAATTACTCAACAATTCTGTTAAATTTAACTTTCTGGTAAATAATCTGAAATCAATTAAGAGTTCAGTGCTTTTGTTCATGGGTACAAATGTCATGCCTTTAGCAAAAAGTTCAACTAGCTGATTTTCAATAATATACTCAGTGTAATTAAACACTTTAAAGTCACCTTTTTTATTGAGGATTATCCTAAATGGGTAAACTGCCTCCATCACCGGTAGGTTGTCCACTTCCAGATCTAGTATTTCTTGTTGCTGCATGTACTGTACACTCTCCTGGGCTGCGTAAAGTTCAAGTTCCAGTTTCTCCCCTCCCCCTCCGGTAGTTTTTTTGAAACTGATGAGGTTGGTTGTTGAGGGAACTGCTTTCACCCCTACCATCAGTTTCATATTGGTCATTCTCCAAATCAGGGTTTATGCTGATAAAATTAGCACCACGGGTGTTGTATTACCCACCACAAGCGTTGTTTTCAGGCTCCGACTGAACCTGTCCCCTAGGGTTTGCATTTTTACTCAAGCTTGTCTTGTGGTTGCTTTTGTTCTGCAACTCTAATGGAGCCTGAGTGGTCAATGATTCAGGAAAGGCTCTTCTTTCGGCATAAGCTTTTAAGTCCCTTTGTAGTTTTTTAATTTTTGTGGACTTAAGCCACTCCAGCTGTTATGCTAAACTTGTGAAAATTTGATTATAATCAAATTGATAGCTGTCAAAAACCACATCCGACTTAATATCCTTCTCCAGCTCCATGATTTCACCTGCCAGAGTATTTATATGTAACTGATAATGTTAACATATAAATATTTTTGCGAAAGTTTCTTAAAAGGATCGAATTTTTCAAGTCAAATGTCTTTTTAGCATTTTAAAAGAAAAGGTTATTGTGTTTAACTTTAAATGATCACTGTAACTTTATTGTGTTTTTAACTAATTAATCAATTACTTACGTCATGGAGTGTTTTTTTAAACCAGTCTAGTGTGTTGGATTTAGTATCTGAAGAAGTTTGGGCACTTTCCAAACGAAAAGTGCTTCATGTGATTTTGTTTTTGCAAACTTGTTCTTGTGGTGTAAAAGGAGCAGTTTTTCATTAAATTTTTACTTCCTACCAGGCTGTGTGAAGTGTTGGTTCCTGGCAACAATGTTTCTCGGAGATTGTTGCCAGAATGTGCCAATACTTTTAATGGGAGAACACTGATGTTTCTTAGTCTCACAGAAAATACTGAGTTGTTAAAGAACGATTTTCTAGAACCTACACCCATTCCACCTGTTCTGTCTGCTTCACATGATATGTGTGTTACTGCCTGTAATTTTCCTGATAATCCACCAGTTGCCCCTGAAAACTCACATAGGATGCATAAAGTTCCTTAGTCTTTTAAGATTGTATACACTGTTCCCAAACTTGACTCAGCAGCTGTAGCTTTAGTTGATCCCACTGCTGCTAAACACTTAATTCCAGTCCTACTCTTTCTGATACTGATGGGAAAATTATTGATAGGTATGGGGGGAAACGTGTATGCTTCTGTAACTTTGATTTTAAGAATTTTGAATTGTCAGGCTCATATGTTAAAGTTTGTTTTTGACAAACTGTGAAAGTATGAGGAATGTTTTATCTGCAATTTCTTCTTGTGAGGAAAAAATCTGCTTTAAACCACTCACTTGCTTCTATTGTACAGGTCACTACTGCCCTGTTGATACTGCTTCCAGGATGATGGCCACTGGTGTTCTTTTGAAGAGTACTGATCAATATAAAAAGAATCCAGGCCACCTTGTTGAGGTAAATTCTTATCTGATGAAGTCTAGCTTGTAGACGAAAGCGCTCATATTTGGAATTGTTGGCTTATCATAAAGACTGTTTTTTTACCTCAACAAGGTGGCCTGGATTCTTTTTATATTGATCAGTATTTGGTTTCATATTAATTTGGAGTTTTTTCATTTGAAGAGGTTTGCATGCAGTCTCTAAATTCAGGTAATCAGACATTTAAGAAGAAATGGCAAGAGAGTTCAGAAAAGAAGTCTTGAACCTAACGAAACCCAAGGACAGTTCAACAAGTCTGAATGAATTCAAGACACCTTGTGAAACCCTCCTCCCGTGACTCCTTTTTTCTTCCAGAAAGTCTGGATCTCCACTTTTATTTTAGGCAACATATTTTTTCAGACAAATGGACTCTAAAAATCATTCAGGGTTACAAATGGAAGTGGGAAGAAATTCCTCTTTTCCAGGAGTCAATCCTCATCTTCAAGATCAGACTAGTTTGTTTACACTGGTTCTTCATCAAATGATACCCCAGGGAGCAGTAGAACCAGTTCTTCCTTTCCAGGTGGAGAAAGGTTTTCATTCAAGGATGTTCCTACTGCCAAAGAAAGAAAATTCTTGGAGACCAGTTCTGGATCTTTGTTTCCTAAAGCTGTTTGTGAAAGTGCCCAAATTCAAAATGATGTCGCTTCACAACCTGTTATCTCTTCCTCTTTTAAGTTTTCTGGCAACAGTAGACATAAAAGATGCTTATCATCACATCCCAATTTATCCAGACTTCAGATGTTTCCTAAGGTTTGTGTACCTGGATAACATTATCAATTCTCTGCCTTACCCTTTGTACTGTCCACTGAGCCAAGAGTGTTTACAAAGTGTCTAACTCCAGTTATAGATCATTGCAGGTACAGGGTATACAAATGTTTCCATATTTAGTAGACTTGCTTATCTTTGAAGAGTCTTTTCCAAGTGTCAGGAATCTCTCACTTGGGTGAGAGATCTCACACAAGCTGGGATTCCAAGAGAACATTCAAAAGTCTTAACTCTTTCACATAGGAGTGTGTTCCTCAAATGACAACTCAGTTCAAAGAGCTTTTCTTCCACAGGAAAAATCTTTATCTAGAACTATTTCTAAGGTTTTCCACTTAGACTTCTGTCACTGTGAGGGAATACCTCAGGACTTGAGTCTCTCAGCATCTCTGATTCTCATGCTACCCCTGGCAAGACTCCCCATGAGACAGATACTGTGGTATCTGAAATCTCTTTGGTCCAGCATCAACACCCTTTGTCATTTCAAATCACAATGTTGGGGGTTGTCAAAAGAGGAGTCTATTGGTGGTGAAAACAAATATCTCTAAGTCCAGATCTGCCCTTCTCGCTCCCTATTCCAAAGCTGTCAGTCACCACAGACACTTCAGACTTTGCTTGGGGAGCAATTTCAGGAGAGAGAAAAGTGCAGGGGGTGTGGCATACAAAGGAAGGATACAGATACATAACTATCAAGGAGATGTTTGCCATAATCTAGACTCTTAACTGTGTGAACCATGTTTGGTTCCTGGTACTTCAAGTAATTACAGACAACATCCCTTGTGAAGCATCTATTCGTGGGACTGAGTTAAGGACCTGCTCACAGTGTCACCCTCAAGATTCTGACCAGAAGGGATATAAACTGCCTGAAGAGTCACTTGATACATGACAGAGCCCATACCAGAAGTGCTAACCATCAAAGAAGATAAGATCTCGTTCCTCCCTTTTTGTTGATTTACCACATTACTGTGGTATTGGCTGTGAATACCTTGAAAGGTCCTGGAGAGAAAAGAGACTGAAAGGTCTGTAGAGCTAGCAGAAGAGCGCTTATCTGTTTGACATTGATGTGCTCCTTCTGCTGATGGGGTGACCACATCACCTGAACTTTAGGGAGCCAAATGTCACCCCCACCCCATGTCTGAAGCATCTGTGAACAGTTCCTGAGAGGAAAAAGGGATCCCTGGATTCAGAGACAACTGCTGAATCCACCAATGACGTTCCTGTCTGAGACAAGGAAGAAGAGGAACTACAAAATCTAGAGGATGTGCATGTTGGAGCCACACTGACTTCAGAAACCACTGACGCTTTCTCATGTGAAGTTTGGCCAGAGGGGGCATCGGAATTGTGGATGCCAGGAAAACCAGAGGTCTCAGAAACTCCCTGGTTGTAATGAAAGCCAGAAAAGAAGAGTGTAAAAGAAAGAAATGAGAGCTAAGGCCTTTGGAGGAGGCAGGGATGCATGCATTGGTACCATTTGCATCCTGCAACCCAGAAAACCATGATCCTGAGAAAGAGACAGAGAAGACTTTTTGAAATTTATAGTGAACCCCAGGGTCTGAAAAAGAGACATGGCAAAATGAAGATGTGGCAAAAAGGTCTCTGGAAAAGATGCTTGAATCAACAGGTCATCTAAGTAAGGAAAAATGGTGATCCCTCAAAGCCTGCAAAAAGTAATCACAGGAGCAAGGCATTTGGTGAACAACACAAACCAAAAAGAATCACTGTTCCAATGTTCACCAAAACACCAAAAATACAGAACAGATGGAAGAGGCACAAATCCGTAATCCACACGAATTCCTTTATTAAAACGACTCTTCAGTCCAATAAAATGCAGAAACAATAAGTTTGACTATACAGTCCACTAACGCGATTTCACCAGCACTGCGTTTTCATTTAAACCACTTCATCAGATGGAGACAAATGCATACTTACACAAAATCCACTCCTTATATATTCATCAAAATAATTAAACAATTAGTTAATTAAAGGGAACAAGATACTTAAACATTTAAAGGGGTAAGACATAATGCATACAACACATTACATTAAAATATATTGTAATGGATTCCCCCCACACTGATCTGATACATTAATGGATTAATAAATTAATATTATTATCAAAATTTAATAAAAAACTTTATAATAACTTAATCTAATAAAACAAACTTCTTTAATACAACCAGCAAAAGCATTACAGCTTGTGGTATCCTATAGACCAACACTTTAATGTAAACTGATTTTAATACACATTTAAAATAAGATAAATATAGAAAAAAATAATAAATAAAAAAAGCATAAAATGAAAACACTTAAAACTTAGCTGATCTCATCTTGAGTACAGGTGCTAAAGAGATGGCATAATTTAGACCTGGAGGTTTATTCGCCTCCAAGGAAAGCTGCCACAACAGCTCTTTATACTCAATCGAAGTTTCCCATAGCCCACCTCTTACATCCTTTTCCACTACTTCCAACACAAAGAAGCTAAATTTAGCTTCCTGGCAAATTAATTTATGTTGGTATAAAGCATTATTAGTACATTTTGTTTTTATCTCATAGTAATGCTCATAAATTCTATTTTTTAGCTTTCTTTCCGATTTCCCTATATAAAATGCATCACAGTGATCACACAAACCTAAATAAACTATCCCAGAGGTGTGACAGTTCGCAAAATATTTGCTCTGGATCAGTCTGTCCCTGCTCTCTAAAAATTGTTTGCTTAGTACAAATAAATGGGCATTGGGAACACCTTCCACATTTAAAGGTTCCTAGTTTCCTTCCTTAACTTTTTCATACCATATTTACCTTCCAGAATAGTCTTTAAGCTTTTGCCCCTTCTATATGTACATTTCAAAGGTTCTTCAAAGATACATTTCAAATCCGAAATCTGACCAAACCTACACCATTCTTCCTCCAAAATCTTCCTAATTCTAGGTACACTACCATTATAATCAACTACAAAATTGCCTGTACCCTCACTGTTAAGCTTTGTAGATTTCATCTCATTCAAGACAAAATTTGAACCCAAAATGGGTTTAAATTTGTCATATCTACCTTCCCTAACTTCTCTTTCTATAGGCTCAATAAGATCTTTAGGGTAGCCTCGATCCATAAACATATTGTGCAAAATCTTACATTCAACCTCAAAATCACTCTCTCTTGATGTCATACGGCTACCCCTCACATATTGTCCCTTAACAATACCTTTTTTCTGATGGTAAGGGTGAGCACTATTAAAAGCCAAATAAGAATTTGAAAATGTTGGCTTTCTAAAAATCTTAGAATAAAAACAACCCTCACTTTTGCCTATAGAAATATCCAAATAATTAAAAAATTCTTTATCCTTATTATAAGTAAATTTTAAAAAATCAGTGGACTCTGAGATATACTTAAAAATTCTAAAATTCATCCATCGTGCCCACCCATAAAAAGCACATATCATCCAAGAAACGCTTGTAAAATTTCCAATTATGGGCATATTTTGAATTAATAATAAATTTTTCTTCCCAAGCTGTTAAAATAATATTAACATATGTGGGGGCACATCTTGCACCCATCCCTACTCCCTGAATCTGCTTAAAAAATTCTCCCTCATAATGAATAAAGTTGTTGTTTAAAACTAATTCCATAAATACTAGGATCAAATAAAATTCATTATTATTAAATTTACCATAATTTATCAGGGCTGCTTTTTAAGCAGATTCAGGGAGTAGGGATGGGTGCAAGATGTGCCCCCACATATGTTAATATTATTTTAACAGCTTGGGAAGAAAAATTTATTATTAATTCAAAATATGCCCATAATTGGAAATTTTACAAGCGTTTCTTGGATGATATGTGCTTTTTATGGGTGGGCACGATGGATGAATTTTTAGAATTTTTTAAGTATATCTCAGAGTCCACTGATTTTTTTTAAATTTACTTATAATAAGGATAAAGAATTTTTTAATTATTTGGATAGTTCTGTAGGCAAAAGTGAGGGTTGTTTTTATTCTAAGATTTTTAGAAAGCCAACATTTTCAAATTCTTATTTGGCTTTTAATAGTGCTCACCCTTACCATCAGAAAAAAGGTATTGTTAAGGGACAATATGTGAGGGGTAGCCGTATGACATCAAGGGAGAGTGATTTTGAGGTTGAATGTAAGATTTTGCACAATATGTTTATGGATCGAGGCTACCCTGAAGATCTTATTGAGCCTATAGAAAGAGAAGTTAGGGAAGGTAGATATGACAAATTTAAACCCATTTTGGGTTCAAATTTTGTCTTGAATGAGATGAAATCTACAAAGCTTAACAGTGAGGGTACAGGCAATTTTGTAGTTGATTATAATGGTAGTGCACCTAGAATTAGGAAGATTTTGGAGGAAGAATGGTGTAGGTTTGGTCAGATTTCGGATTTGAAATGTATCTTTGAAGAACCTTTGAAATGTACATATAGAAGGGCAAAAGCTTAAAGACTATTCTGGAAGGTAAATATGGTATGAAAAAGTTAAGGAAGGGAAACTAGGAACCTTTAAATGTGGAAGGTGTTCCCAATGCCCATTTATTTGTGCTAAGCAAACAATTTTTTAGAGAACAGGGACAGACTGATCCAGAGCAAATATTTTGAACTGTCACACCTCTGGGATAGTTTATTTAGGTTTGTGTGATCATTGTGATGCATTTTATATAGGGAAATCGGAAAGAAAGCTAAAAAATAGAATTTATGAGCATTACTATGAGATAAAACAAAATGTACTAATAATGCTTTATACCGACATAAATTAATTTGCCAGGAAGCTAAATTTAGCTTCTATGTGTTGGAAGTAGTGGAAAAGGATGTAAGAGGTGGGCTATGGGAAACTTCGATTGAGTATAAAGAGCTGTTGTGGCAGCTTTCCTTGGAGGCGAATAAACCTCCAGGTCTAAATGATGCCATCTCTTTAGCACCTGTACTCAAGCTGAGATCAGCTAAGCTTTAAGTGTTTTCATTTTATGTTTTTTATTTATTATTTTTTTCTATATTTATCTTATTTTAAATGTGTATTAAAATCAGTTTACATTAAAGTGTTGGTCTATAGGATACCACAAGCTGTAATGCTTTTGCTGGTTGTATTAAAGAATTTAGTTTGTTTTATTAGATTAAGTTATTATAAAGTTTTTATTAAATTTTGATAATAATATTAATTTATTAATCCATTAATGTATCAGGTCAGTGTGGGGGGAATCCATTACAATATATTTTAATGTAATGTGTTGTATGCATTATGTCTTACCCCTTTAAATGTTTAAGTATCTTGTTCCCTTTAATTAACTAATTGTTTAATTATTTTGATGAATATATAAGGAGTGGATTTTGTGTAGGTATGCATTTGTCTCCATCTGATGAAGTGGTTTAAACGAAAACGCAGTGCTGGTGAAATCGCGTTAGTGGACTGTATAGTCAAACTTATTGTTTCTGCGTTTTATTGGACTGAAGAGTCGTTTTAATAAAGGAATTCGTGTGGATTACGGATTTGTGCCTCTTCCATCTGTTCTGTATTTTTGGTCATTTGGTGAACACCTGTGGGGCAGTAGAAATGCCAAAGGGTAAAGAAGAAAACTGAAAATGCCAAGAATCAACAGAGAAATTAAAAAAATACCTGAAAATGGGGATGGATCGGAATATGGAAATAAGCATCCTTGAGATCCAGAGACACCATATAGACCTGAGGGAGCAGGAGAGGAAATATAATCTGAAGGAACAACATCTGAAAGGAAGGCACTTTTAGAAAAGTGTTTAAATGAGAGAGGTCTACAATAGTTCTCCAAATGCCCTCTTTTCTGGGCATTAGAAACAGTCTGGAGTAGAACCCATTCCCTCTTTGGGACACAGGCACCTCTTGAGTAGTTCATTGATTCAAGTGATTTTGAAGACCCTCTGGGAAAAAGGGAAGGTGTTCCAGAGGAGGCTGAGGAATGCCATAAAAGGAGGACAGGATTTCCACAGCATGAAGTACCCCTGACGAATAATTGAAAGAATGCAAGAATCCTGAGTGATTCAAAGCCAAACAGGAAGACAAATAGAAAAGTGAAGATAAAGAAGAATGTAGCTGGCAAGAGATGGAGAGTCATACAGCACCTGGTTTTCAGTAAAGGAAAGCTTTGGAGTCCCTAAAAATTCAGAAGCCTTAGCAGGAGGAGCCCGTTTGCCACCCTTCTTACCTTTATCAGAAGAGAAGGATTGCCTACAAAGAAAGGCAGGATTAGCAGGGTAGCTTCTTTGAAATTTAGACACAGGAGAGACAAACACATGTTTAAGCTCCTGTAAGGCCTTACCCCTATCCTGAAGGGACTTAAACAAACCAGCAGCAGCTTCCCAAACAAAAGTTTAGAATCCAGAGGAGCATCCATCAACTTTGCTTTAATATCATCAGGTAGAGGTTGACGCCTAAGCCAAGAATACCTCCTTATCACTGAACCAAAAACAGCAGCCCTATAAGAGGCATTTGCTGCATCATAACTACATTTAATAGATTGACAAATGACTTGAGAGGGAGTCCCTAGCAAGGAAAGAACAGAAGTTTTACCCTCAGAGTCTGGAAAATCAGAAATAAGTTGATAGGCCTGAGAAAGAAGAGCCAACACAAACTGAGATATATGGTTCTGATAATTAAAAGCCCTAAAATTAGGGTAGCAGAATTGTAAACCACCTTGCCCAACCTTTCCATAGTTTTGCTATCCTTGTCGGAAGGCAATAACTTGGGCAAAGGAAGCAATTGAGATGGCTTATCAGAGGCTACAGCCATGACAGAGGAATCAGCAGCAGGACAGTTATATTGGAAAGAACAATCCTCAGGCACCCTATAAAACCTGTCAGGCTTCTTGGGAGCAGGGGCCAGAGAATCAGGTGCATGAGAGGCATTGGAAAAAGTATCCAGCAAGGCAGTCAAAACAGGAGGAATAACCACAGGTTTAGGGGAGTCCAACTGCAGCAACTCATAGTAACTCTTATGGATATCAGAGACCTGAACACAATCCCACTTAAAAAATCCATCCTCAACAGTGTGTCCCCAAACAAAATTTCCTCGGAAGGAACATCTGGATAATTATATTCCTTCTCCTCTTACCCATAGTCTAAATGAAAAGAAATTTGAGTAGAATAAGTCAGGGATTCATTAATCAAATCTGACTCATCCTCAGAAGAATCCTGTTCTCTAGGCCTTTTAAGGGGAGTGGAGGACCAAGGAGGAACAGGAATCAAAACCCCATGAAGAGGCTTTAAGGATATTAAAGCAGCAAATAACCCCTGAATGAAGGCCTGCCGCTCACTTTGTGGATCTCTGAGAGAAGAAGAAACATGTTCAATGTTTTGTTTCTTCTTTAAGGGAACATCCCCTCCAGAAAGCTGAGAAGGCTCATACCCAGGACTACAGTTGAGAACCATAGTAGGAACTTCTTCCCCAACCAAAAACTGAGGAACTCCCCTAGGCCCCTTAGAAAAAATTAGCTGTGGTTTCCCCTAAATTTCCGAGACAGATGCCTGCAAAAGTCTCTTCAGATGTGCTGCCAGCCTGACCCTCATTGACTTCTGACATGGTCGCGGCAGAGTAATCTCACAACACAGCTGGGTGAGCCTCCAGGTTTGTAATGACCTCAGGAGAAACACCTGGCAGAGGCTGGACAGTGAAAGATTCTGGCCGTACATTTTTCATCTTCTTCTTCCCTAATGGCTAACCATCAGGGCAGGACATTCCTTCCACTGTATCTTTAGAAAGAAGCTTAAGATGCTGGTTCTCAAGATACAAGGAAAGGAAAGCAAGTCTACTGGGAAGGGTTTGTGGAACAAATGCCCGACAAATAGAACAAGATGTATGGTCATGAGAAGCTCCTAGACAAAAAAGACATTTATCCTGATGGTCTTTATGGGGAATCTGTCTCCCACACTGGCATTTACCCTTCCTGGATGACATTAACCCCAAGGAGTACAAAAAAGTAAGAAAACACAAAATCCCCAACAGGGCACTTATGTGCAACTGCAAAAGAATTCAGCAAATAGATGTAGGTAGAGACACTGGAGAATGAAAATGCATTTAACTGGCCAAAAACAGATGCAGGTAAATAGACCAGTGGAAAAAAAGATACATTCAGACTGGTGGCAAAGAAGTTCTGATTATGGTAGGCATAAATGTCACCTTTATATACCCTATGCTACACAAAGAGTGTTTGGGTGATGTTTGTCATACCTTTGAAAAGCAACAAGTTGTCTTTGGTAGACTGACCGGATATTTATGCTTCCACAGCAGAGAATTCCATCTGTTAAGAATATTGCAGCAGTGAATGTAAGAACATCAAATTGCCCTTTAAATACTGCCTTTTTCTGTGAGGTTAGGTGGGAGCTGGTATAGTGTAAGAAGGAGTTGGAATAAGTGGGTTTCCTGAAGATCTTTGAAAGTAGTCTCATGGTCAGCCCATCTTTTTCAAGCAAGACATCCAAGTATGATATATGGTCAATCCCAATAGTATGAGTAAAAGCCAAGAAACTGGTCATGTTGTTAAGGTATTGAAGAAAAACTGAAATTGACCCACATCATCCTTCGTTGCCAGAAAAATATTGAGGTATCTGATATAAAGTTACCAGGAGTCCTTGAAAGGACTATTAAAGATGAATTTCTCTTCCCATTTCACCATGACAATGTTGGAATATAAGGAACTGCACACTGGCCCTATGACTACCCCTTTTTTGTAAAAAGTATTGGTTGTCAAAAGCAATGTAATTATTGTATAGTACGAGATGCAACAATTCAGTAAAGAGATTGATATCTTGGGAAAATTCCATATGATCATTTAAAAATTCTGTGAACCATTGTAAACCAGTGTGGTGGGGAATAACTGTGAACAGGTCCTTGATATCAATTTTAAGAAAAAATGTCATCTTTGAATTGTAAAGTATCACACTTCCTAAGGAATTCCCATTAATTATTGCATAGGTTGTCGATGTTCTGAATTACCTCTTTTTAAATGGTGGTCTAGAAATTTAGCCAAGGAAACCATCATCAATTGCCTAGCATCCAGATCTTGGGAACTCCAAAAATGGTAGGCACTACAGAATGCTTGATGTTTAGATATTCATATTGGTCAAGGGTAATTTGGTCTTGCATAAGCATGTCTTGCAAAGCAGCAGTAATTCTGGAATATGTGATGGTAAGTTCATTTTGGACATCTGCTCAAAGATGTCTTCAAATAAAATGTATATTTTCTCAGTGTATTGTAAGTGGTCCATAAAGACAACCCCACCCTCTTTGTCAGGTTGCATAATCCATACATTACATGTTCTAGGATTGTGTATCAAATCCAACTCAGATTTGGCCAGGTTGGAGGGGTATCTACTGACATGAGATCTAAAGTCAAGTTTGCACATTCTCTCGAAAAAAAGTAAAAGGGGATGGAGTGGTGGATTTTAATATACTAGGAACTCTTAATGACTGGGTATGTGTGGCTTCATTCCCAAACATGATGCCCAAATTTATCTTCCTGGTGTACATTTTCAGATCAGTAAGAACTTCAGTAAGATTAGCTCCCTGACCAATGATGAAGGTGTAGCCTTTAGAAAAAATGCCAGCATGTGTTTGTTGGATAACGTAAGAACTATGTTCCATTAGGGAATACATGACAAAGTTGAATATCTTCTGTGACAGGCTCTTCCTGTATCAATGCTTCTGATAGGTTTTCTTCTGTCCACTGTTCAACCAGGGTCCTAGTTTGCATGGCTATAGGTGTGTCCATTCTTGCCATTGTTCCCGTTGGGTCTGTTGTTTCCCCTTGAGATGTGCAGGTCTCCGCAGAGGGGGAATCTCTACAGAGTGAGCCTCTATGGTAGAATTATTAAATTGGGGTGCATCCACAGGTTAACAATCAGTTTGCAATATGTCTGTATGGTGAATGTTGTTAGTACCACCTCTATTGCTCTATTCTTGTGATTCTAGGGGTGAGGGGCACGGTTGTTTACTGAGGTAGTCCAATCTATCCCGTTCATGTTTATGAAGTTTCCTATCCTTGATGTTAGCCTGTTGGGCATCAGTAGGTGAAGTATTTATTGATTTATTTGACATTTTTTAATCGGGTTAGTCCAACTGAGCCAAATTCCCATTTCAGTGGAGACCTGAGGAGAAAAGCTCCAGACAATTTACAGTCATGCAAAAAATTAACAACAGATACATAGTGGTCTAATGTGCAAGCACATAGCTTAAAGATATAAGATACAATTTACAGCACAGTACTCTGTTATACAATGAAGATACTATTACAAAATTATACGATATATAATAGGTACACTCAGTATTTAAAACAGAAGAGACGTAGCCTTAGAATAACTTTTGTGTTTTTAATATAGGAGGGCAAAATAAAAGAATTCACATGACAGCGAGAAAAAACGACAGATAAGAGGTAATACATCAAAATAGAGTAGAAAGTAAGTAAGTGAAAAAAGTTGTCGTGGGGGCTTGGCATGGGCAGGACAAAGTCTTTTGTAAATAGTGTTTTAGTTCTTGTTTAAACAGGTGCTTTTGGGAAATGTTTCTTATATTGAGGGAGAGTGAGTTCCAGACATGTGCTACTGAGTACTTATAAAGGTACTTTCCAATGTTCTTTTTAGGTTTGTAGATATCAAGGAGGTGCTTGTCAGTTGTGTGAAGGTGTCAGAAGGGGTTGTAGTAAGATAGGTTGGAGAGAGAGGGGCAGGTAGAGGGATTATTCAGAATGGAGTGCGTGATCCGTAGTTGAGGAAGTAGTAGTTGGTGATATAATTCAGGCCATTGAAGTGCCTTAAGGGTAAGACAGTGATGGAAATTGTAGGGGAGATTAGTGGCAAATCTGGCTATTTTATTGTATGTTTGTTCAAGTTTGGACAGTAGTGTAGATTGAATATTAGCAATGATAGGGGCAAAATAGAGTAGACAAGGTAAGAGGAGTGACTGAGCCTAGAGAGTATGGAGGAAGGTGTAAGGAATTTTCGATTTCTATACTCTAGACCAAGTTTCTAGTGTTTTTTTTTTATACATTGTTGGATCTGTATGTCCAATTTTAGTTCATCATCGATAATGGTGCCAAGTAGTTTGGTATGTGGTTCAGGTATAATGGCGGTGGTGTTGAGGGAGGTGGTGGTAAAGGAGGATTTTTGTTGTGCTTGTGTTCTAGGAAAGAAGAGAAAGAGTTTTTTTTTTTTTTTTTTTTTTTTAGGATTTAGTACAAGTTGATTGTCTGAGAGCCATGTTTCGACAGATGAGAAGGTGTCCTGAGTGAGTACTAAGAGATAAGGAATGTTACGGGCAGTGTGTGGAATCCTCGGCATATTGTAGTAGTGTTAAGAACTTACAAGCAGAATGTAGTTTGTTAGTAAAAATGTTGAACAAGAGGGGGCCCAAAATAGATCCTTGAGGAATCCCTTTGTTGACTGGAAGGAAGGGGGAGTAGACAGTTTGCCAGTGAACAGATTGCTGCCCATTGAAGAGATAACTGGAGAAACAATTTACAGAGGAGCTGGAGAGATGGAGTTCAGAGAGTTTAGTAAGAAGTTTAGAGTGAGAGACAGTAGAGATCAAGGAATAAGCAAGAGATTAGCATGTTGTCACAGGCCCCAGCTACTCTTTGGGTGAAGGAAAGTAGAGCAATGGATTTTCTGTCGTGGGGTCTAAAACCTTGTTGGTTTTAGGCCCCACCTAAATATACATGAGCACTGTACTTTATACCAGTCATAATTAGTATGTTCTGCAATTAATTTGTCCAAAGCTGTAATATCGCCAGTGAGTTAATCAATTAAGTCGAGTACTGTGTTCGCACCCATGACAGTCGAACATGTGGAGCATGTGGAGCAACATGTGTACCAACTCAGCACAGATCCTCATGGTGGCCTGCAGAGTGATCCAAGCAGCAGAGAGCTAAAAGAGTGACTTTCTACCAGATATAAGTAATTTTTGTGGCTTTCCCACTGTTAAGCTAGCGACTGCATTTCGCCTGTTTTACTGCTACTTTAAGTGATTTCTGCATTTTACACTGTTTATTGCACTTTAAGTTACTAATTGTTGCAAATTGTTTCTGTAGGCTACACACTAAAGTGCGCTAGCCGATTTACAGCATTTATAGCATTTACTGTCTGTTTTTTTTTCCTTGTCTCTGTAAAAAAAAAAAAAAAAAAAAATCTCTTGTTTTCCCGCCTTACTGAACTAGAGTAGTCCAGTTTCAGAGTTGCTGATCCCTGGGCTTTGTTTTTAGTTCCTGTTACTGATCCATTGCCTTATTAGGAAGGAGGGAAGTTTCTTTGCTTACCAGTGGGAGTGGGAAGCACTGAGCAGCCTTTCTGTCCGATTTGGTGAAGTTTCAGCCAGAAACTAGTAGTCCATTGGTCATTTTGGGCCAATTCCTAGCTCCTTTCAGCCCCCTGCTATAAAACACGCGTTTTCCAGCTTGTACCAACTCAGCACAGATCCTCGTGGTGGCCTGCAGAGTGATCCAAGCAGCAGAGAGCTAAAAGAGTGACTTTCTACTAGATAGAAGTATTTTTTGTGGCTTTCCCACAGTTATTAAGCTAGCGACTGCATTTCGCCTGTTTTACTGCGACTTTAAGTGATTTCTGCATTTTACACTGTTTATTGCACTTTAAGTTACTAATTGTTGCAAATTGTTTCTGTAGGCTACACACTAAAGTGAGCTAGCCAATTTACAGCATTTATAGCATTTACTGTCTGTTTTTTTCCTTGTCTCTGTAAAAAAAAACAAAAAAACAAAAAAACTCTTGTTTTCCCGCCTTACTGAACTAGAGTAGTCCAGTTTCAGAGTTGCTGATCCCTGGGCTTTGTTTTTAGTTCCTGTTACTGATCCATTGCCTTATTAGGAAGGAGGGAAGTTTCTTTGCTTACCAGTGGGAGTGGGAAGCACTGAGCGGCCTTTTTGTCCGATTTGGTGAAGTTTCAGCCAGAAACTAGTAGTCCATTGGTCGTTTTGGGCCAATTCCTAGCTCCCTTCAGCCCCCTGCTATAAAACACGCTAAACGCGCATAAGCGCGATTTAGCGCAGAGTTACCACTGTTGCACACAAGAGCAGCGGCAGTTAAACAAGGTTAAACTATTTGGGTCATCTAAATTCCACTCTTCCAATTTTCCCTTAGAACTACCTTCCTCGAGCTGTACTGCTGATCTAACCAGCATATCCTATAACTGAAAAGTTCATCTCTACTTGATTCCCAAGTAGACTATTCTCTATCTGTAAAGCCTAGCACTTACTCCTACAGTACTTGCACCTTGATAAAGCACTCTTATTATAGATAGTACCCCACCAGCCTAAAACCCACTTCCCCCGGAGTCCTTTGAAAGTCTCTTTATCTACTACTTCTAGTATGTCGAGGGATCAGTTGCTAGTGTCCTCTCCAGCTCAACTGGTGAACCTGGGAATATTGAGGCAATGTTACAATTGCCTCATGTACACAGACAATCCTCTCCTTCTCCCACAAAACACAAATACATGCGAGAGATGCAACTATACGGCCAAACTGGAGGCTGAGCTCTCTCAACATAGGACTGGCAAGACCAGACAGGAGGAGAAGGTAACCACACACAATACATACCCAGTCACACATGGTACCATCACAACTTCAAATCATACACATACTCACACAAAGACATACTCGGAGGCTCTGATCAAAAATTTACCAAAACAGCAGAGGCCACCAAAGCAGACACCCAAACAACTACCACCTCACGACCCAACACATGCAACACATAGACCACACAGTCAGAGTGTCAAACAGTCACAGCCCTTAAGGCCAAACAAAATGCCAGACACACTTGTCATTGGTGATTCCATAGTCAGACACACTGACGTCCCGCTCACCAGACTGAGAAAAGAGAAGGTCACAGTAAGCTGCCTGTCGGCGCTAGAATCCGCCACATAACGCAAGCACTCAGGTCTCTCAACAGCAGGTACAAGTACGACTCAGTCATTGTCCACGCTGGTGTCAACGACCTGAGACGTACCTCCTTGGACTACATGAAAAGGGACATCGAGGAGCTCTCTGATTATGTAGCCCAGGTAGGTATGACCCTGACCTTGAGCAGTATCCTACCTTCACCTAGAATGATGCCACAATACAGTGATAAGATGATCAGCTTTAATAATTGGCTTAAATTCTGGTGTCATTCAAAGGGGATCCAATGTCTGTCTGCCTGGGATGACATGCTGGACAAGCCACGCTGCTTCGCAAGGGACGGCTTGCACCTGTCACCCCTGGGCTTCCGGATATTGGCAAAGGCTCTTGCCACCCCCATAGTGCCTTTTTTAGGCAAGGCTTAAATTCTAAACCTACCACCCTAGAACGCCAAAAAGGAAAAATACTAAGGGTAATGCTGCTCAATGCCAGAAGTCTCAATCTCAAGATGCACGCACTCGAGGCCCTTCTCAATATGGAGAACATCGATGTCTGTGCTGTGACAGAAACCTGGTTCAAGGCTCCTGAGAGCACCCCAGCACTAACAGGTTTCACCTCATATCTTATGCCCGCCCCAAAATCCGGACAACACCAAGAAAGGAGGGGGGGTGTCCATATTCATAAAGGACACCCACACCTCAAGGTTGGTGGCAACGCACGATGCATCGGAGACCATCCAGGTGCAATTAACCATAGGCAAGACTGCTCTGCAATTTGTAGCATGTTACAGGCCACCCTCTCAAACTCAGGAACCTCACATGGCCTTCCTGAAAACATTGGAGGATAAATGTATCTCCAAACACCATCATACTAGGTGACTTCAACTACCCTAATATAGACTGGGAACACTACTCAAGCCCGAACACTCTAACCCAAAGATTCCTGGAGTTCATAAACTCAAATGCCATGGAACAACTAGTCACCATCCCCACAAGAGGAGAAAACATACTTGATCTCATCATCACGAACATGGGATCAAAATGTTCAACACCGGAAGTATACCCCTCACTGGTGAGATCAGATCATAAACTAATCTCGCTGGAGGTCCTCATCCCGCCCCCCCCTGAAACAAAAAAAACCACAGTGAAAAACTTCTCAAAAGCCGATTTCACACTTCTAAAACTAGTGTGGTCTCCTTTAAGGCCCCTGAGCCAGTGGTAAACATTACTCAAACCGCTGAATCACTTACAAATGCCTTCTACCAGCACCTACAGGACTGCATGGATCAGGCAATCCCAAACAAAACTAAGACTCTCTGTACCAAAGGCAAGCGTCCAGTCTGGTGGACCCCAGCCATAAACAAGTTCTACAACAAAAGGAGGAAGCTACTACAAGATAGAGCAAAATCCTTGAAAGGTAAGACACCTTTGATCATTATAAGTAAAAAACTAAGAGCTCTCATAAAATCATCCAAGGCAAATTTTGAGAGAAAAATCGCCAAGGACTCTAAAGAGAATCATAAGGCCTTCTTTAGCCATCTCCTATGCACATATCTTTCTTTTTTCCAACTTTATGCTTTTAGCATTACCTATACTACTAAGACAAGCCCTCTTTATCTTGCAACTTTTCCCTAATCTACTTTACATTGCCTACTTTTAATATCCAACTTTTAACAATATTACTCTATCCATTCTGTTCCTCTTTCTATCTCATACAAATGTCCTAAGTACTGTGTTTGCTTGTATATCCTTTACACTGTGTACTTTTTCTCCATGCTTATTCCTAAATATTCTGTATCATTCTGTCAGTCATGTGTGAATATGTGTATGTATTTGACAATTTACTGTTAATTATCATGTAGTAGATAGCGGAGCTTTTCTCCTCGGGCCTCCACTGAAAATGGACATGTATCCAGCTGGACCAGCCCGGTTAACAAATGTAAAATAAATAAATGTTAGAAACCTAGGAGGAAACTCCCAGATATGCTCAGAATTAGTTCAAAATTATGTGAAAATTACTGAACCTACACACATTGCCAACATACTGGCTGACAGGTTCAGTGCAAACTTCTCCCCCCCCTCCCCCCCAAAAGGAGAGATATCTATTCCAGAGGATTGTAGCCCCCCAAACATCTCCAACGCCCAGGTGAGAACTGCCCTCACTAAGGCAAAAAACACAGCATCCATGGGACCGGATGGTGTCCCCGGCTGTGTGCTTCACGAACTCAACGAGGAATTAAACCCACAGTTAGGACAGCTGTTTAATCTTAGCCTCACCTCAGGATACGTACCCAAGGAGTGGCGCACGGCGACTGTGGTCCCACTTCATAAGGGAGGTGCCTCCACAGACCCTGGAAATTACTGCCCCATTAGCTTGACAAGCCTTATCTGCAAAGCCATGGAGAGGATCATAATGGAACTCATAAATAAAGACATAGGGAACTTGCAGACTTTGGATCCAACCCAGTTTGGCTTTGTCAAAGGCAGATCCTGCCTCTTAAACTTGACTTTTTCAAGGCAGTCACCAAGGCCATTGATGAGGGAAAGGCAGTCCATACAGCCTACCTCGACCTTGCAAAGGCCTTCGACACAATACCCCACTCAGGTTTCATCGAAAAACTCATCAGCTTGAATGTAAACCCATACATCACAAGATGGGTTGCAAACTGGCTAAGTGACAGAACCCACAGGGTCAGAGTTGCTGGAGCCATGTCAGACTCAAAGCCTGTCACAAGTGGTGTCCCACAGGGCTCAGTCCTGGGTCCACTCTTGTTCGGCATCTACTTTTCTGAAGTACAAGCAAACACAGGAGGGTTATGGCTGACAAAGTTTGCAGATGACTGCAAACTGGGCGCCATAGTCGAAAACACATCTGACACAGATATCCTCCAGAAGGGCCTCACAGAAACGGATAACTGGTGCCAGAGCCATGGCCTGAAGTTAAACGCCAAAAAATGCATAGTCATACCCTTCGGGAAAAACAAGGTTACCCCTAGCTACCATATAGGTGGCAATCCACTGAGCACAGAAAAAGTCATCAGGGATCTGGGGACCCAGGTTGACAGTAGCCTTCGTTTGACACTCATGTTGCTAAAGTAGTTAGGAAAACCTTCTATATCGCCCACCTGATCATGAAGGGATTCACATCTAGATCAAGGGAGGTCATCGTCCCCTGTACTCATCACTCATTAGACCTATGATTGAGTACAATGCCCCGTTCGGAATGTATCTGACCAGACACCTGCTGCAGCTTGAAAGGCCCCAAAAGTTCCTCACCAAAAGGATAAAGGGTCTCAAAAATATGTCTTCTGCTGCCCGACTGAAAGAACTCCAGCTCTATTCAGTCTCATACCGCTTGCTCAGAGGTGACCTGTGCCTGACATATAAGGCCATGTCAAACCCAGATTTGATGAATATGCTTCACCTCAAAAATCTAGATCCCTCAGAACCACAAGGGCGGGAGACTTAAACCTTGACACGGTTATAAATAGAACGTGCTGGAGGGACAGATTCATCACCCAGAGACTCCCTATGCTGTGGAACAAAATCCCGGTACATGTGAGGCAGAGCACCTCTCTGGCCTTGTTCAAGAGGAATCTTGACCAATGGATGGGAGATTGCAGATATACCCCAGGGATTACTTCAGTGTCACTGCTTGACAGAGGCACAGCAAAATGATAGGCATAGTTTTTATTCAAACTAAAGGGGTGGCGAAAGCCACATAACTATGGGCTAGGCTTATAAATGCCCTTGGGCAGATAGCCTAGTATGAACCTATGAACCTAAGTCCTGATATAGTGGTGAATTATGGACAAGACTTGTTGGGTATTTCCACAGTCTTAGGACCTTAGGGACTGTGTTTGTTATAATACACTGCATTAAATACCCATTCTCAAGCTGTAGCTTCTGTACTTTAGTAAGTTTATGTTCAAAGACATCCAAAGATTAATTCAGGAAGTTGGCATTAGCAAACAAAATGGTAGTATTGGAATACCCCAAATTAAAATCAAAGGCTCTCTGCAACCACCATGCTGCTGTGAGCTGCTGTTTGTAGTAAGCAGGACCCCTCTCAGCCTAACTGAGTTAAAATGGGATAAACCTCTGTTTGTATGCTTTCCTGTGGGTTCTCCTGTTGTTGATGGGGACGCATGGAATCAAGCCTTTAAAAGAGTAGTTGAACTAGTGCTGTAAGATTCCCAGCGGAACGCTATATTTCTTCATGATCAAAGTCTGGAAATAATGGTTCTGAGGTACTTGGACCACCTGCAGCATGCCAAACAATATAGACAATGAAACAAACTTGGAAAAAAGCACAACCATGAAGAAGAGGGGCACCAGTTCCTGAATTGTCTGGCAAACTTCTACACCCATCAATTTGTAACTGGAAAGGCATGGAAAAGTGTGGTGCTTGCAACTATTGTAAAAATATTTTTTGTTGCACCACAGTAAAAATCAGTGGTTTCTCTGTTACAATAAAAGGTAACTACAGTTGCACAACAAAAGTAGTAGTTTATATGGCCCTTTGCTAATTTTGTAGCAGTTTTTACATTGGCAAGATGGTACGGTCTATGACCATCTTTACGAAATTAGAACTATACTAACCAAAAGACACAACAAACTAAGAAAACAACAAAGGCAAGGGTATACTCCAAAAATAACTTTATACAGGTAAAAGTAAGTGCTTTCGAACACTGCCAATGCATGAACTTCTTCAGACAAACAAAAATTTACAAGTGCTGGAATATATAACTCTCTCAGTGACATCATCAGCTCATTCAACATTTAAAAGTACATAACATTTGAAACATTATATATACAACTATGAAAATATGTAGATAAACCAATTCACCCCCTTTTTTTTTTTAAATACTAAATAAGAAATATATATATATATATAATACATATAAAAACACACACACATATATATATAAAATACGTATAAAAACACACGCATATATATATATATATATATATACTTTATGAAAAATATAAATATATATATAGATATATATATATATATATATATATATATATATATATATATATATATATATATAATACATTGCTCTATTAAATTAATAAGTACAATTAAACATCATCTCTCAAGAGATTTCATTCTCAGAACACATTTAATACAGCAGGAGTCATTTACCCCTGGATAAACAAAGGCATTAAGTCTAAACTGCCAGAAAATGTATTTTTCATCCAAAAAAAAGGGGGTGAATTGGTTTATCTACAAATTTTCATAGTTGTATATATAAATGTTTCAAATGTTATGTACTTTTAAATGTTGAATGTACCTTTAAATGCTGAATGAGCTGATGATGTCACTGAGAGAGTTTCCTATATATTCCAGCACTTGTAAATTTTTGTTTGTCTGAAAAAGTTCACGCATTGACAGTGTTCGAAAGTGTTTACTTTTACTTGTATAAAGTTATTTTTGGGGTATACCCTTGCCTTTGTTGTTTTCAAAATTAGAACTGTGTGTGAAACTAATGCACTTTTTAAACACCTAACAGTACACCCAGATCACCAGTTTGCATTTGTCATTCTGTAGCAGTTCCTCATGCGTCCCGGGGAAGCCCATGGGGTCTAACATTAGAAAAGAAAGAATTTACTTGGCAGTTGAGTTTGAATTCAGCTAGTCCACCAGGCTTGAATGGGCTTATTTATGTTTCTTGTTTACTTAAACTGAAAGCCAACCAAGGTTAATTATCATGTATTTTTCAACATTTATTTAATACTTCGCATTCACTTTATACATTTGGAAAGTGCTTTAGTCAGTTTTAATTAACTGGAAGGTTTTGCAATCTCTAAATTGGCTTTAAAATTTGTGTATACCTGACTTTAAAAGTGAGCACGTTTCTTTTAATTTTTTTGAAGCAATTTGGTCATGTGACCTTCAGAAGGTTTTAAATCCTGTTTTTTCTGTTACATTGTGTCTGATGAAGTCTTGTGGATTTATGTCTGAGAAGAAATCACTTACAGTTTCTTTTATTAATCAGTGAATCATTCGCAAAGCCTGGTTCATTAACAGTCAGTGATTTGTACTTCATCCAAAGTGGAAAAGATTATTTCACTTAACTGGTATTTTACATGTGTTTTTGTTTTTCTTTGGTAGTGATATACCTGCATTCCATGCCCTTCTCTTCCTGGTTGTGCTTATTTCCAAGTTTGTTTCATTAAATAGCAATTCCAGGGAGCCTGATATATCATGTTTCATGCTATTTAGAAGGCATCCTGAGATATTGTCTGGGCCCATTGATGCAGTGTTCCTTAGAGAGAGTATTAAGGACCTGTCCCCAAGTGATAACAGGGGCAGTTATATTTGATGGTATTTTCTGACTGAAGTTTGGGGGGGGGGGTAAAGCTGGAGCTGAATGTATTGGCAAGTAAGTCTGCCATATCTTCTGGCTCAGTATAGATGGCTCCATTTACAATGAGCTCTGCACACAATTGTGTATTGCCATTGAGGATATGTACATATCTAAAGAATGCCTTGTGGTTTTCCTAGGCCTGAGAGGGCAAATTTACCTCAAATTTGGCTTTGGTAGACTTTATTTGTCCTCTGAGTTGTTTGTTTGGTTTGAGAGTGCTATTATTCTGCTGGGTGCTGCACCTCCTAATTTTTACTATGGTTTTCTTCCTTCTGTTGTACAGCCTACTGATTTTGTGATTCCACCAGGGTGGCTTGATTTTTGAGTTAGTTCTGTACTTCTTCCTGGTGGGTACAGCTGCCTCTATGCAGCTATTAACATGCTTGTACAGGGTTTCTGTGAACAGTTCTGCATAGGCAGCAGTGTTCTCAGAGTTTATGGGGGGGGGGGGGGGGGTTGAAATTTTGCCAGGTTCTCACTTAATAGCTGGAAGTTAGCCTTAAAGTAGTTCCTTAATATTCCAGGTTTAGCTGGGGTCCAGCTTTTATTTTTACCTCAAATGAGACAATTTTGTGGTCTGACTGTACCAGGGAAGACATTACAGTAGAGGGTGTGCAGCTCTCCCATATTAGTGAGGACCAGATCCAGTATGGTTTGTGTGTTGACAGTGTGGTCCAGGGAGTTTGTATTTACAAAATCCAGGGATCTCTGTGCCTGTACATTTGGTGTTGTATAGGATTCCCAGTTAATAGTGGGGTAATTAAAGTCACCCATGAATATGGTATTGGGTTGGATGGTGAGTGTTTCCAATAAGTTTAAATACATGGTATGGGTTTCCTGGGTCACACAGGTGGACATATAGCTTGCAAGGAAGTGGTATTGGATTTTGCCTATGCTGATATGAACATGGAGCAGCTCAAGTGCATTGTCCTGTTTGACCAGCCTGGAGGTGTATTTATTTTTGTTGTAAATCGACATACCTCCAGCTTTAGTCCTTCTCTGTGTAGCAGCTGGTCTAAATGTGTCAAAGGCACTATAACCTTGCACTGTTGGTGTAGTCAACGGAGCTTTAAACCATGTCTCAGTGACTGCACAGATGAAACCATTCTCTAAAGTGATGAGAGCTTCTAGGGAGTGGAGTGTTTTGTTTAGACTCCTAGCATTGAGCAGTAATACCTTTAGATTTTTGGTTTTCATTTCCTATGTCAGAAGGAGTTTCAGTTTGGCATTGTCTAAAAAAAAAAAAACCTATGGGGGAAGACAATGTTTTACCTGATATTTGAAAGTGTAAAGGGGAAATTTGCAGACCATCCAGGGGAAAGCAGTGTGGTCTGTTGACCATCCCTTTCCATGCTGACAAATATTGCACACCCTTAGAATAACACCAAAAACTAAGCCAATTATTAAAGTCAGTCATCTTTTGTTCATATTGTGGGATTATTCTTGGAGAAAGTAAAATGCTGCTCAGTGCTAGGCTTATACCAGCCTGAGGCACTTATTCCGAGAGCTCCTTGACGTCTGTCTTCATCTAGTCTAGGGAGGTACGTCTCAGGTCATTTACTCCCACATGGACTATGACTGAATCATACTGGTAATTGTAGTCCAGTGACCTGAGTGTATGTGTAATGTGGCAGATACTAGCCGCTGATAAGCAACTTGACCATGACTTTCTCCATACTCAGCCTGATAAGAGGGACATCACTGTGGCTCACGATGGAATCTCCAATGACCAGAATGTTTGATTGTGTGGTGGCTTGCCTTATGGGTTTAGAAGTAGAGGCTCCATGAGATGTGGCTCTATGTGTTTATGTGAGTGTTATTTTGAAAGAGTGCATTCGGGGCTGCTGAGGGTATTTGGTATGTGTTCTTCATCTAGGAGGTCTTTAGGGTTTAGGAAAGTTACCTTTAAGTGCCTCAGCATATGTGGGTCTATATGTCTGCATTGAATTGTGTGTGATGGGTGGAGTGTATGTACTACTGACAACCTTATTGACATTAGGAGTACTTTTATGTGAGAGCTTTGTCTCCAGTGGCATTGTATAAATACATCTTTCACATACCATATCAGTTTGTTTAAGAATTAACTGGTTGTCAGTAAAAATGTAGCAATTTCTGCATTGCCTCAGGATGCTTATATCCATCAAGCTGGTAACGGAGATAGTGTGAAAGTTCATATCCATAGCAACAGGCCCCTTTATATTGATTAGACAGTTGTAAGCAATGTCAGGAGTATCCAATTTGCAACTCTGGGGACAGTGCTTGTCACTACAAACTAGTTGTCCTGTGTGCAACTAGGTGTTAGTGAAATTTCATTTGTGTTTTTACAGGAAAAATGTCACTCAAGGTGTCTGTGTCTGTATAGGGCATTGCCAAAGACTTGAGGGGAAACTAATTTGTAAACCTTGAAAATTTAAGGATGAAGTATTTAGGCAGATATTCTGAAGTCAGAAACAAATTAAGCCGTACTTACTGAAAACAAAGAATTATCTTGTCAAGATTGATGAAAAGAGGGGAGTCACTTGAATGGCTACTGCCTGGCCACTACTAGTGCTGGTCTCACCACAGATTCACTGTGCTGGGATATAATGCTCCTTTGCTTTTTCTCTCACCAAAAGCAAAACATTAGCACCAAACCCATGATGAGAAGCAGGGCACGGCCTGTTTGGTGATCCACAGTCTTGTCCCAGATGATGTAAGGGTGTGTAGGCTTGCTGTAGCCTTTCCTGGTAGTTGCCTTGCATAGCAACCAGGCCAGTCAGGAACATCAAGCACAGACACTAATTTCCCAGCCAGAAACAGGAATCAGTGCACTCTGCTCCTTTTCTCACCAGGAGTAGAATATAAGCACAAATTCCAAGATGTCACATATGAAACAGTTATTAGGCTTTCTGGTGATCAGTAGTCTGCAGGAAATAATGTCCCTGTACTCTTTCTTTCACCAGGAGAAAACAGAAACAATAATCCCAAGATGACTACTGAGAGGCAAAATGTTGGCTCTCCAATAACTGGTGGTTTTGCAATAGATGTTTAAAGGTAAGATGAAAAAATGGGTTAATATCCTAAGCAGTTATATAAGAAAAAGGGATAATTAAGTTTTAGCTGTCTTAAGTGGAGAGCCACTAATTTTAAAAGAGCAAGATAGATTGAAAGGCAGTGGGCACTTTTGTATTCTGGTACTATGGAATACAGCGTGATGGCCAAATAATTTAAATAGTTGAAGGGGGGTGATTTCACAAAATGATAATGTTATGCTTACTCTCACCAGCCAGTGAAAGGGGAGAGGGGAAGGAGATATGTGGTCAAATTAACTTAAGGTGAGAGGGAACTAGAAAGACAGTTGTGTTAAAGAACACAACAGCAACAGGGTAGGAGGCTATGAAAAAAAAATTAAAATTTCTGTGTGACTCACAAGAGACACATCTGTTGTCTCTTTCCAAGTTTTAATATGCAATCAACAGCAGAATACAAGTAAAATACAGTGTAAAGAAAACAAATCACAATATACAAAAATAGAAGGTGGCAATAAAGTAATACAATATAGCAAAAGCAAACTAACCTTTCCTCACAGCAAGTTGTGGCAGAGTCTGGGTGAGCTTTTCCAGTAAAACTTTTCGAGCATCATACATTCTGTCAGAGCAAAACTGTGTGGCAAGCAACCTGAGCAGCACCAGAGCAGATCCTCGCAAATTGAAACTACATTAGGGGATCTTCCAAGTTTGATCCATCTGTGTGGAGTTCCTTAAGTAAACCTCTTTGCCTTCTCACTTCCATAGGGACAGGGTTTCTTCGAGAACTAATCCCTCTTTTATGCCTGAAATGGTATCTGAGTTTACTTTAAGCCAAACTATCCATTTCTCCATTTTCTTTTCTGATCCAAAAAATGAGGGAGAAAGGATACACAATACTTTGGATATCTACAGACAGAACTAAATGTTTCAGATCTGTTGTTCATCTCTTGAAGGTAAGAAGAAGGGACAACTTGTTTCAAAACAGACTTTCCAACTAGTAGTTTAAGACCATTACATTTTGTTGTACTTACCATAACAAAACCAGACAGCATCAAGGAGCACTCGACCAGGGCCTTGGCTTCATCTGTGGCCTATTGGAAAGGGTTGGCTTGTAGAACTATTTTAGAAGCTGCTTCTTGGTTCTCTGTATGCACTTTTACAAACCACCATAAGCTTTATTCCTTTTCTAGTTCCTGATCAAGCTTTGCTAAGACCATTCTCGAGGGACACCTGGGCTCCGTTTCTTTCACCTCCCAAGAGTAGTTAGCTAAGATAATTTACACATATTGCAAAGGCTACTGCAGCACTTATCAGTTTGATGAACATTATACAGTTGTGTAGGTAAACCACATTAACATAGCAGTAGATGTTCGAATGATCCCTGCTGCAGCCATTGTTTCTTCCCTCCATCTCCCAATTTTGGTGTGTTTTTTACTACAACTTATGCCAAACTAATTTTCTGATACAGCTATGCAGCTCACCCTCAGTCAGTAAGTTAAAAAAAAGGAAAAGAAAGAGACTTCCATGTTTGTGGCTGAGCAGCTTAATTTCCACATTCACAACTAAACAGCCGCTTGCCCTGAGTTAAAAAAAGGAAGAAGATGACCTAATAACTTCTGCGTTTGTGGCTGAGGCTAAGTAGCTGCTTGCTTGCCCTGTGTTTTCTGCCTAGCAGTTGGAACTTGGAGGGAAATTTAAACAAGCAGTTATGTTCCCTCCATGTTACAATGGTGAATTTAGGCTAGTCGCAGGGATGCACACCTCTGCTTAGCATAGCAAAGCCAGTACTGCAGGGCTGATCCTGAAGATCTTGTTGTAGGAATTTAGGAGCAAGTGTTCGAAGACCTGAAGGTATTTTTGTTTTTTCTTAAGCAAGGTTTGAATAAATCCAAAGCAGATTTTCACAGACCATCCAGATTTTAGTCTCATATTTTTGGTCTGTTTCTCATATATTTGTGTTTTTCTGGCAAATCATTGATGACTGAAGTCAGAAAATAATGGCAGGTATTTGAGCTGTAGACTTCATATCCTAAGTTCAGAAAATTCAGACTAATGCAAAACTTGTTGTTGTTTCAACTTCCTAAGTTTGTAAGAGGAATGTTTAAAAGGTGTCCCTATTTTTGGGACTTTGTCCCCCCCATTAATTGTGACTTTGTCCAGATTTCTTGCTCTAGTCTAAGTCTAAGAGATTGAGAGGTATGGAGGGAGTGTAAGAGGGAGATAGGGGGTGTATGTGTGTGTCATACCTCTCAAGTGTACAGATTTTCACAGAATGTCCAGATTTCTGTCTTATATTTTAGTCTGTTCCTCATAAAAATTCTTTTTTTTTTTTTGACAAATCACTAGGATGATTAAAGTTACTAAAACTAAATAATGACATGCCTTTGAGTTTGACTTCATATACTTCAGAAAATGCATTCTAACACAAATCCTGTTATTCTAACAACTGTCTAAGTTTATAAGAGCAATTTAAAATGTTTTCCTAGTTATGGGCCTTTGCCCCCCCCCCCCCCATTATGACAGGCTTTGTCCAGATTTCTTGCGCTATGACGTTGAGAGATATGGTTGGAGTGTGTGTGTGTGTGTGTGTGTGTGTGTGTGTGTGTGTGTGTGTGTGTGTCTGTGTCTGTAAGAGGGGGGGGAGGTAGAGGTGTGCGTGTGTGTGTGTGCGTGTGCAAGAGGTAAGTAGCATACCCCTCAACTGTCCAGGTGTTTGTAGAACTTCCAGATGTTTGCACCATATTTTTGTCTGTTCCTCATAAAAAGGATTGAAGTTGCTAAATAATGACTACATTTCAGATGTTCTTCATACCACATTGCTGCAGTCCTAACACTTGGGTAGTCCGCTGTCCCAGTCGGCCCGAATACCAAAGTATATGGCTGACGTCGGTCAAGGCGCATTAGTCTGACGTCAGGACGTCAGGGTACAAATGCGCATGACCGACGTCATATCCTCAGTCTTTTTTGCCGCATGGTCCGATGCAGAAGCAGTTTTGCAAGTGCAGGTTGGCGTTCTGAGATTTTCCGAAGTTGGAGTTTCAGACCGAATCCAAGTTGGCTAAGTACCCCGTTGGGGAATATTTTGGTTTTTTCTTGCCTCAGTATTTTACCGGATGTCAGAAAAGTGAATAACTGTATTTCTTGTGGGAAACAGATACCTCATAGGGATTACCATACCTTGTGTATACCTTGCTTAGGGCCTGAGCACGACGTGGTTGGCTGTCGCTCTTGTGCTAGATTTAACAAACGCACTATAAAGAGAAGATTAGATTGTGCCAGGTTAGTTTTTGGGAAGCGGTGTAATTATAAAATGCCGTCGGATGCTCCGACGCCCGCTTCGGCAAAAAAGCGCAAGGACAAAACAGCAAAGCCTAGGCTGGAAGAACCGTCCGTACCGGACGTCGGTTCTTTAGAGGGCTCGGTGGAGCCAGAGGTTCAGCCACAAATTTCTTTGGAATCCCAGGGAGAGACTTTATTACTGCAAGATGTGACCTCTCAGGAGGTGGGCCAGGCGGAAGGGGCTTCTCAGGTAGCTGTTCTTCCCTCCCTTCCTAAGGTGGTTAGGCCCTCCCCTGCTGTTTCCAAGGCTTCTCCCAGGGGCAGGCCAGGTTTTGTTTCAGGTGTTACCCCTACCTCCTCAGGGTCTGTACCTAAGAAGCATATGCTTAAGATGGCAGAAGATTTGATTACAATGATTAGAGGTTCTATGCCCCCTCCTGATAAGAGGCCTAGGGTGGAACCTGAGCTTGTGAGTTTTGAGCAGTGCTCGGATGCTTCTGAGTCTTCGGCTGAAGACTTGCAGGAGTATTCCCCTTACTCTGATTCTGATGTAGATGATTCTACTCCTTCTGCTTCTCCTCCTGAAGATTTTTCATTTTCAGAAACTCTTCATTCCATGAGGGAGCATTTTAAATGGGAAGGTCAGGATTTCTCTGATTCCAGGAAAAGGCTTAGGGAATTTTTGTTTCTACCCCAGCATAGGCCTTTAGCTATACCTCCTGTTCTAGATGTGGTGGAGGATGTTTTTGCAGAGGCTTCTATGAACCCTGACTCTTTGCCTCCTGCTCCAGTTAAACCGGATAGATATTATAGGGTGCCTGAAGCTCATAAGTATCTTTTTAAGAGTCCTAGGGCAGACCCAGAAACTGTTTCACAGGGGCCTAAAGGTGTTAAGGCTTCTGTTGTTAAAAATCCTGTTCCTCCAGATAAAGAGGCAAGGGCTTTGGATAGATGGGGAAAGAAAGTGTATACTTCTTCCACTTTGGCCATGAGAGCTTTGAATTGCCAGTTTCACATGTTGAAATACCAAAATTATCTCATTTCACAATTAAAGTCTAAGGTAGATGCTTTGGCGGAAGGTATTGAGTGTAAAGAGTTGCAGGATTTAGTTCATGTTTCTGAACAGGTGGGTAAGCATTCTTTGCAATGTGGTTTTGATGCTGTGCAGGCCTCTTCGAGGGTGGCTGCCACTGGTTCGGTTCTTCGCAGGCACGCCTGGTTGAGGGATCAGAATTTAGCTGAGCATGTGAAAACAAGGATTTTAGATGCTCCTTTACAATCTGATGTGTTGTTTGGTTCGCCTGTGGAAGCAGTTCTAAAGAAAATGGAAGACAAGGCTAAGTCTATGCAGACTGTTAAAGATTTTTTGCAGGTTCAGCCTCCGAAGTTTAGTAGAAATTGGCCTACCAAGGGGTGGACATATCCTGCTTATGATTCCCAGTCTAGGGGTAGGTCTAGACGTGGTAGAGGCAGAGCTCAAGGTTCTTTTAGGCCTAGAACAGGGAGTTCACCTGCTCAGTCTTCTGGTGAGGGCAGGGGTCAGTCCTTTCGTAAACAGACCCAATGACCTGCCTTTTCAGCTGCCAGAATCTTCTCGTCTGGCAGCACCTTTGGGAGGAAGGTTGGCACTTTTCAGAGAAAACTGGAGTTTAATTACCCAAGACAGATGGGTATTGGATATCATTCACCACGGTTACAGGTTTTATTTCCATACCTTGCCTCCTTTCAAAGGCATGCCAGACATTCCTCCTCAACAAAGGAAAGAGGCTCACAAGCAAATTTCTCTGTTGCTCCAAATAGGGGCCATTCAGCCGGTTCCTGTGCCAGAAAGGGGCATAGGATTTTATTCTCGCCTGTTCCTAGTACCAAAAAAGGGGAACACGTGGAGACCAATTTTGGATCTGTCTATCCTCAACACTTATCTGGACATTCCCAAGTTCAAAATGTTGACGTTACAACAGCTTTTACCTCTGCTGGGCAAAGATCACTGGATGGTAACTTTGGATCTCAAGGAAGCTTACCTTCATGTTCCTATCAGACTAATTTGCAGGAAGTATCTGCGTTTTCGAGCTGGGAATTCTCATTATCAGTTCTCTGCATTGCCCTTTGGCTTATCTACTGTGCCCAGAGTATTCACAAAGGTTCTGGCTCCAGTGATAGCTTTCTTCAGGCTAAAAGGAATACAAATCTATCCTTATTTGGACGATTGCCTGATTCTGGCTCAAGGAAGGGACGTGCTTCTTCAGCATTTGGAATATGTGATAGCAGTGCTAAGATGCCTAGGGTATTCTGTGAACGAAATAAAGTCCAGTCTAGTACCCTCTCAAGACATGTGCTTTCTGGGTGTGAGACTGAATACAGCAGCCCAGATGGCCTTTTTAACCCCGGACAAACAAAAGAGTCTATCCCTTTACTTCCATCAACTATCTCATCAGTCCGTGCTGACTGCAAGGACAGTCCTTCAAGCATTAGGGTTCATGGCATCTTGTATTCTGGTGCTTCCCAATGCCAAACTGCATATGAGGAAGCTACAATGGTATCTCAAAAATGTATGGACACAGCACTGCCAAGATCTGGACACTGTCATTCAAATAATACCTTGCATTCAAAAGGAATTTTTGTGGTGGGCTCAGGAATGTCACCTAAACAAGGGACTCTCTATGACCCGGCCAGAGGCGAGTCAGATTCTAACGACAGATGCCTCAGACATAGCTTGGGGAGCTCATCTGAATGGAAAGTGGATACAAGACAAGTGGCCTGCCAGACTACAGCATCTACATATCAACATGAAGGAGATGTTAGCAGTCCAGTTTGCATTGAAGGCTTTCAAGGAGTTACTTCTTCCAGGGCAGGTGTTGATTCTAACAGACAACACAACTGTCATGTGGTACATCAACAAGCAAGGGGGAACACATTCTTATCCTCTATGCAGGCAAGCAATGATTTTGTGGGAGACTGCGCTCAGCTTGCAGCTTACTCTTCGAGCAAGGTTTCTGCCGGGAGCACAGAACTCCTTAGCAGATGTGTTAAGCAGGCATATCATGGATCCCCACGAGTGGAAACTGGATCTTCATGTATTTCAAAAATTGACAGTGTCACGGGGAACTCCAGACATAGATCTGTTCGCTTCTCCACTAAACCACCAGCTGCCAAAGTTTTGCACGAAAAGGTTTCATCACACAGCCTGGAAAGTGGATGCTCTTTCTTTCAGTTGGAAAAATCTTCATGTGTATGCCTTTCCACCTCTGCCTCTCCTCCCAAAGGTACTCCTAAAGGTCAGACAAGACAAGCCAAGGATGATTTTGATAGCTCCAGATTGGCCTCGGCAGCACTGGTACCCATTGCTGAGGAGTCTAGTAAGGAAGCCTCCATGGCCCTTACCTTTGATTCCACACCTATTGTCTCAGAAGGACGGGCATCTACTCAATGTCAAGCTTCACTCTCTTCATCTAACAGCCTGGCATATTCGGTTTTGAACCATAGCAGGTCTCAGCTTCCTCAACAAGTTTTGAATGTGATTATGGAAGCCAGAAGACCTAGTACAAGGAAAGTGTACGCAGGAAAATGGAAGAGATTTTTATTTTGGTGTGCAGCAAAGGATTTGGATGTTTCTGAGCCAAATTTGAGTGTGGCTCTTCAATATCTTACTGAGTTATTGGACAAAGGTTTGTCTTTTTCTTCCATTAAGATTCATGCTGCAGCAATTTCAGCTCACTATGATTGTGACCCACCATTGTTTTCTCATCCTTTGTTCAAGCAATTTCTTAGAGGGGCAAAGAATATAAGACCCCACGTAGAGCTCCTACTCCTGCTTGGGACCTCAATTTTGTGTTGGAGAAACTCACTCTACAACCTTTTGAGCCTCAGCTACTGCTGAATTGAAATACTTGTCATGGAAGACTGCTTTTTGTTGGCCATTACTTCTGCAAGAAGGGTTTCTGAATTGCAGGCCCTTATGGCGGTTGAGCCTTTTTGATTTTCCATAAGGATAGGGTATCATTACGTACTAATCCTTCCTTTATGCCTAAGGTGGTTTCTAGTGTGGCTTTAAACCAAACTATTCATTTGCCTACTTTTTATGCAGATCCCCAAAATAAGGGGGAAAAGATTTTGCACACTTTAGATGTACACAGGCAGTTGCGTTATTATTTAAGCAGGACTAAGGATTTTAGGCAGTCTCAGCAGTTGTTTGTTTCTTTTGCTTTGAGTTCTCAGGGTAAGCCTGTGTCAAAACAAACTATTTCTAAGTGGATTGGGTTTTGCATTGCATTTTGTTATTCCCATCATGGCAAGGAGATTCCAGCTGGGATTAGGCCTCATTCCACTAGGGCTACTGCCACTTCAACAGCATTTCTAAGGCAACTAAGGATATTTTGGAGGCAGCTACTTGGAGTTCAGTGCATACTTTCTCTAAGCATTACCATCTTCCTCTCTACTCTAAATCTAGGGCTGGTTTTGCCACAGCTATTTTGCAAGGCATGTTGACAGCTCCTGCTTCCTTATGATTTGCCAGCCTCCCTTACCTCTGCTTTGGGATTCTACCCAAGTGTTAGGACTGCAGCAATGTGGTATGAAGAACATGGTACAGTTTTGTACCTACCATAAATGTAGATGTTCGAAGATCCACATTGCTGCAGTCCAATTACTCCCTCCTTCCCCTCTGTGTTTAGGGGTGGTTGTGTGGATGGGGTTATACTCTTGTAAATTTGTATATATTGTATATATATTTGGTGCAGGAGTGTGTGGTGTTTTTGGTTTTAGCCTTATCTTTTTAGGGTCTTCTGACATCTGGGGCAAGAAAAGACTGAGGATATGACGTCGGTCATGCGCATTTGTACCCTGACGTCCTGACGTCAGACTAATGCGCCTTGACCGACGTCAGCCATATACTTTGGTATTCGGGCCGACTGGGACAGCGGACTACCCAAGTGTTAGGACTGCAGCAATGTGGATCTTCGAACATCTACATTTATGGTAGGTACAAAACTGTACTTTTTAGATGTCATATCCTTAGAAAAATGCATACTAACACAAATCCTGTTATTCTAGCAAATTTCTAAGTTCATGAGAGAAATATTTATAATCTGTCCATATTTATTTTAGGCTTTGTCCAGATTTCTTGCGCTAAGAGGTTGAGATGTGTGTGTAAAAGAGTGAAATGTCCTAGTTAGGGTTAGCAGGTGGCTAGTAATTTTCTTAGGCTCAAACCCTGTAACTTTGTTACAGAAAACAAGAGCCTGAATCCTACCCCAACTACCAAGCTGCCTTTTTCAAGGAACTGAGTTTTAGATTCATTTTTTAAGGAATTTAGTTTCAAGTGCATTCTCAAGGAATTGTGATCTTCAAGGGAAGTGATGTTTACTGCTATTCATGCTAATTCTGTTTGCACTGTGCAGCTGTTGTTGTAGAAAATGGTATCACTATTGAGATATAGAACTTTAAAACAGTGTCAGTAGCACAACAGGTAGTATACTTGTGTTTTGATGCAGAAGGCTGTGGGTTCGACTCCCACAGTATGTAGAGGGATTGCTGATACTGTGTTGTACTTTAAGGGCATTGGGTGCTGTATTCAGTATGTCCTCCTTTGGATGAAATGCCTAGTAACTATGAATCTGTTTTCAGTTTGCCATCTATTCCTGGCCTATTGCAATATACCAGCTTGCCATTTGTTTTAATGTAACAGGCAATTTATTCTTCAAGAGCAGCAGGCACTGAATTTGTATATGAAACACTGAAATATCAGTTTTTAATTTAAATGTTGCTGTATTTGTATTAATTATTGATTAATATCAGTATAAAAATACAATCCATAATATAGGGATCTGCCAAAATAATTCCTTTATAAAGAGGGTCCTCCAGCTTGCAAAGTTTCAGAACCATTGGCTTAGACTGCAGTCTGTCAGTAGAGGTTCACACTTTTTGTTCAGAAAAGTGTAGGTTGATGCAAAACCTTTTGTTCAATTAACTTTTTAAATTAGTGTCGGTCTTCTCAGTAATGCTAGACTAGACTTTGTTCAGAAAAAGTAGTGTGATGCAAAAACCTGTTCTATTAACTTTTTAAAATGGTTCTCCTGTCTGTAATGTCAAACTAGAGCATCATGTTTTTATTGATCTAAAATACTTAGGCTGATGCAAAACCTGTTCCTTTAGCTTTTAAATTAATTAGAATGTAGTCTGTCAGTAATGCTAGACTAGCGGTACGTACTGTTCTAATAGCTTTGTAAATGAAATCCGGTAAATTGTGGTCCCTGCTTTTGTGCACTTTATACCCTCTGTATTATTTTTCACCTTTTTTGAGCAAAGAGTGACTTGCTGATTACATTACATGACCCCAGGTATTGCAGGAAGGGATATCAATGGGTAGATGGTTTTAGTTTGAATCTGTATCTAGTGGTAATTTTACTGTAATACTGTGTGGCAGTGGTGCTATTTCATGTTTATTTATGGGTTTTGTAGATTTTAAAATAAAGTTTTTGACCTGAATTATAAATTACACATTTTCTTAAAGTTATATACTTCTGTTTATTGCATTTGTTGGAAAACCCACTTCAACCAGGCACCATGGAAATGGTGTGTTTTTGCACAGTGCGAAAATGAGGGGGGGGGGGGGTTCACATTTTGACTGTTTTTGTCACACATATCTAGGGTCTGTGTTCCACATTAGCCTCTTAAAATGTTGCAACCTATTCAAAGAGACTCTGGTGCTTACTAGATTGTGCACTCCTCTTCATATGTAGACTTAGATTTATGTTTAAGACAAGTAGTACCTTCAATAAATCAACTCCGAAACCATAGGCACAACACCTCCTTCAGCTCACATTTTAAAGCACCTAGAATGATGAATTTGCAGTTTCCAACTATCTCTGTAGCCCTCTTGGTTGAAATGGGCATCTTAAGATAAAGTAGCAGTTGTCATACGTTTACTAACAACCACCTGCTATTTAAACAGCAGACACACTGTATGATAGATTGGTGATATAATGTTATTGGAGGCAAAGGTAGCTCATAAAACCACAACAAACCATAAGCAGGTTGTCAGTACCACACAGCACAACACTGAACAACACATAGATCTACATATGCTGAGGCTCTTAAAAATAACCTACCAGAACCAATAAGGCCTCCTAAATGCAATGTAAGAAACAAGTACTCTTGCAATCTCACAAACACACAAAACAGACAGCAACCAGCATGCATCATGCATTTAAGAGAGGCAAACTTCTAGACTCTTAGTCATAGGCGATCCATAGTAAGACACACTGATGCACCACTCACCACTATGTGCAAAAAGAGGGTCACCGTCTGCTGCCAGTCAGGCACCAGGATTCACAGCATTATCCAAGCACTCAAGTCCTTCCACTACATGTACACAACACAGTCTTGGGACTAAATGAGTTGAGAACTATCTCCCTGGACTATATGAAAAGAGACATGAAGGAGCTGTAGAAATATGCATCGAAGACTGGTATGAACCAAGTCTTGAGCAGAGGTTTGCCATCACCAAGAAAAATGCTGCAGTACGAGCAAAAATTATTGATTTCAACAATTGGTGTAGCTTCTGGTGTCTTTCAAAGGGGGTAATATATAAATGTCAGCCTGGGAAGAAGGGATGTTAGATAGGCCTTATTGATCGCCAAAGATGGCCTGCACCTCTCTGGCCAAGACTTTTTTATATTGGCTAAAGAACCCAAACAATGTGTGCAGTCAGGACCACAAATTTTGTCCAACCTCTGTCATGCCTTTTTAGCTAATGGCATGCTTCAAACAAGAATAAACAGAACCCAGATAATGTTAAAGTTTTGCTGCTCATTTCTAGGAGCCTGAACAAAAAACTCCAATCCCCTACAAGCACTCCTAAACCTGGGAAACATCAATATATGCATCTTAACAGTGACCTTGTTTGGGACCATTGAAAGCATTCCATCACTACAGGGTTTTAACACATTATCATATATTCAAGCCCTCCGGATTAGATGACGGGACTTAAGGTGGTCATGTCTCTGTATTCTTAAAAAAAAAAACGCTTCATCTCCAGACTTGTTAGACAAGATAATGACTTGGAATTTCTCCATGTAAACTTTACTATTAACAACACCCTTTATCATATGATACAGCTAACTATAGGGCCCCACTATGACCCCTCAGTCTATACCTCCTACCTTACTAGTATGGAATCCCTATGTATTAAGCCGAATACTATTTTCCTGACAGTTTGACTACCCCTCCATAAACTGTGAGACTTACACCTTCTCAAAAATGTATGGCAAAGATTTCTGGACTTCGACAGTCATTAGGTCAATCACTGAGTATAAGTCTCATTTCTGTATGTATGTATGTATGTATCCAAACACTTGTCACAGCTCAAGGGACCATATCACTTTCTAACTAAAAAAAATTCAATGGCTTAAATTGTAAAAGCTAAGTAGACCATCTCAAGGCCTTGTCCCTCGGGTCTATATTATGGCGTCAAAGCACCGTAACATCGAACACCTCATTGTCGAAAAGTATTCAGCAAATATCACTTCTGCAATTCGTTGAATAATTAAAGGGCAAACAAATACTTGCCCCTCAACCCAAAGGGACTAAATCTACCTAAACCAAACCCACCCATGTGGAGAGCTGTGCCTCCCGCATGCCCCCCCACTAAATAAACCAACTCCGAGACTGCACTACAGTGGAGGAAAAGGGAAAAATTGTGTAGCTGGCCAACTACATCTTTGCCCTGTAAGTATTCAGTGAATTGCGGAAGTGATTTTTGCTGAATATGTATTGACGATGAGGTGTTCGATGTTATGGCGTTTCAATGCCATAATATAGACCCTTGTCCCTCTTCTCAGTATCATGCAAGCTACTTTGAGGCAACCTCTATTTTGCATATAGTGCTTCAACATACCTTATTCTGTCAGACCTGTTACACATTTGTAAGTCCAGTGGTATTGTAAACACCTATTCAAGGCATCTCAATCTGTTTGTGAAAATAAATGCAACATGTTGGAGGGATAGGTATCTGTCACAGAGAATATCACTTCTATGGAGCTGTCTTCCACATCACATAAAGCAAAGTACTTCTCTTACTCTATTCAAATGTGATTTGGATGAATGTATGGGTGACTTAAAATTCATCACTGATTTAGCATTCCTGTCCCTCGTGGATAGGGGAAACATGAAAATGTCACAAAGTTTCCTTGTTCAGCCAATCTTGGTTATTCATATGCAAAATATAAGGTGTAGAAATTAACATGGGAATGTAAGGCTAGGCTTTTTAACATCCTCAAAGATCAGTTGCTTAGTGAATACCTGTGAACCTACATGAATAATTACGCAAAGTGGTAACTGCAGTCTTATTGGTCACACATACGAAAGGCACCCATGGATGTGAATAATTTAAGTTATTATGAAAGACTAAAATATCTGATCTTGTATAGTGTCTCATATAGATATTTAAGAGGAATTATTTTTCAGGTATATAGGGCATTTAGAGACAACTACCTCTGGGAATGTTTATGGTTAAAAAGTACTAGAGAATCATCAGACAACCTACATAGAAGATTCTGTAGGAATGAGAAGTGTACTAACTGGTTCTCTGACAGAGTAGCTGATGTATGGAAAGGGCTACGAAATTGCATTAAAGCAACCACTAATTTAGATATTTTTTAAGAACAGCGTGTACACTTACTATGGGAACAACTGTTTTGCTATATTGGCAGGCTAGAAGAGTAATTTTTCCTGTGCTTGAAAGATTTGTATGTATGTATGTATGTAAACATTACTTTTATGAACACTTATGCTATGTTTCTTATAGACAGTGACTAATGCAAATCAAGGGTTCCCCAGGATTCATCAAGATTTGTACCAGAAGGGGGGGGGGGGGGGCAGAGCCAAGATGGCCAACTGATAGCAGCAGCTCTGAAGTAGTTAACTTCATTTGGTCTGCAACCTGTGGGTATCGGATCCGTCCTCTGAACCGAGCCGGCAGCTTTACCCAGATAAAAGATCCGAGCTCCTAGCTCCTCCCCCTACCAATAATCCCCTGCTACACATCCCCCATCCTCAGATCTAGTTTGCCGTGGCTTATAGCAGCTTCTAGAGATGAGCTCTTGGGCGTGGGTGAGAAATTTCCAGTTTTATAAAAACCTTTTAAAATCGTTTTTGTTTTTCTAAATTTTCTTTGGTGTGTGTCTATTGTTTAGCCCCCTTTATCGACTAGTATAATTTGTGGTAAATTTACTTCAAATTTGTTTCAATTCCCTCCCCCTAGTGCGTGAGTGTGTGGTGTGATGGCTGAAGGGCCTAAAGCCATTTTTTTCCAAATGCACTGAGTGTGGTCATAAGCTGTCCCCAGCCGATGGCCACACTCAGTGCATTATTTGCCTGGGGGTGGCCCATTTATCCACCAGCTGCCAGGTTTGTGCGGCTTTCAACCCCTGGGCTATCAGGGATAGGAGGAACAAGCTAATCCTGGTGGGATTGTTGCCCCTGGATTCTTCTTCCTCCTCTCCCTCTAAGGCACCGGTCGCGGCTGCATCTTCCGTGCCTTCCAATCCCCCTCCCTTGTTGGGAACTCAAACTCCCTCTCCTTCTCAGAGTGAGGGGGACTCTTCTTCCTCTTCTAAAGAAAAAAGGAGAGATGAGGATCGGCACAGGCATAAAAGGTGGGCTGAGTCTCATCCCTCAGCCCTCCAGCGAAGGTAGCTAGTCCTGCTAAGAGGGCCTCTGGTTCTCCTCATTCTTGGCTCTGTTCTCCTTCCTTTTCCCCGTAGCCAGAAGAGTAGTACCAGTCTCCCTCGAGGTCCTCCAGGCCCACCTCTACGACCTCCTTCAGATCCACCAGAAGCTTGACCGACGCTGATTTGGGCCTGATGATGCGTCATTTCCTGCGGGCTCAAATGCAGATGGGGGTGCTCCAGCCTCCCCCCCCCTCCAGGGGGGGAGCTCGGCCCCTTTCTTTACCCCGGTCGCTCCTTCTCCGACCTGGTTTAGGAGTCTTCGGATCCGTGCCATTTCAGACCCGGGGAACTGTCGGCGCCGACAGTCTTGATTACTTCGATGCCGAATATGCCCTCGAGCGTGTCGGATCCTAGCTCTCGGGGCCGAGCGTCAGATCCATGGGGGGAACTGTGTCTTCGGCGCTGTTTAGGTTGGAGCACACTTACCTCTCGGTTCCAACTGCTTCGGCTCCGACGCCGATCCCTGCATTGGAGCCGAGGGGGCTGCTTTCGGAGCCAGGGGAGAACGGTTCGCCCTCGGCGTTTGATGTAGTTTAGAGGGTGCTGTCGAGGACTTCCAGATCCCCGGTCCGGGCTGCGGATCGATCTGTCACCCCTGCGCATTTGGGCCTGTCCTCCATCATCCGTCCACAGGGACAGCCTGCATCGGCGCTCCAGTTGGTTCCCTTAGAGGAACAAGACCCTGTGGGTGAGCCCTCCTCGGATAGCCCCACCGAGGAGGTTCCTCACAAATGGAAGTGCAAAAGGAGGCACCTGGACTGTACCTGAGTCTCTCACAGAGGACACAGACTTGGAGGAAGGGGAAGGTTCCCCAAGGTCACCCCCTGCGGATGTCTCCTTTGGAGACATCATGGAGATGTTGCAAATTAGAGGAGGGTGGTCTACCCAAAAACCTTCCTCAGATGAGTCTGTGTTCCTGGAGGCATTTCATGCAGGCCCATCTACTTCTTGGGTGTCCCCCCCGGCTGACCCCCTGGTGGACTTAATTACTGCCAGGACTTGGAAGGAGCCGGATACCGTAAAGCCAATTCCCAGAAGGCCAAACAAGATACTTAGTCCCCCTTCTGATAGGCTGGCATGGTCTAAAGGTTCTCCAGTGGATGCCATGGTGGTGGCGGCTGCCACCAAGAAGGAACTAGTGCAGGAGAGTTCCTTGGTCCACCCACCAGATAAGGAATCTCGGACGTTGGACCGCATTGGAAAGCGGATGTTTGCTTCAGCTACCTTCTCTGTAAGGGTGCTGAACTATATGGCACACATCATCAGACTCCAACGGTCCTTCTCGAGGAACCAGAGGGGACAAAAGAGGATGTGGTTCCGGAAATCACAGCAGTCCCGTCCCTCTTCGGACCCCTCGTCCTTCAGAGGCAGAGGAGGACAAGGTGGACGCCGACCCAGAGGCAGAGGGGGGGGGGGGCCGAGGAATCTCAGGTCTCGAGAACCTTTCTAGGAGAGGCCCGCGCAACAGCCCTGAGGGCTTACCCGACTGTCCCTCTCTGGAGGCAGTCGGGGGGCATCTGTCGGAGCACCTCCAAACTTGGGAGTCCAGTACTACGTATCAGTGGGTGCTCCGAATTATATCCAGAGGTTATTCCATTCCCTTTCTGAGTCTTCCCCCTCCTTTGAAACGCCTCCCCGATGTCCCACCCTATCAAAGAGAGGCAGCAGCTTCAGAAATTTCGAAGCTATTAGAAAAAAGAGCCATCCAGAACGCCCCCCCAGGCCAGTCCGGATTGGGAAATTACTCCAGGTTCTTTTTAGTGCCAAAAAAGATGGGGGACCTGAGGCCTATCCTAGACCTCTCATCTCTAAACCTGTTCATTCCCAAAGAGAAATTCCGGATGGTCACTCTGCAATCTATTCTCCCATTCCTACGGGAGAATGACTGGATGTGCTCCATAGACCTTAAGGATGCGTACTACCACATTCTAATGGACAGACGATCCAGGAGGTTCCTCCGCTTTCGGCTGGGAGCCAGTCACTATCAGTTCAGGGCTCTTCCGTTCAGCCTCACCTCAGCCCCCAGGGTGTTCACCAAGGTCATGGCAGTGGTCACAGCCCACCTGAGACTTCAAGGCATCCGGGTATTTCCGTACCTGGATGACTGGCTCCTCACCGCCTCCACCAGGCATCAGCTCTGCTCTGCCAGGGATTATACCCTGGCTCTTACTCAGAGTCTGGGTATTACTGTAAACCTTCAAAAATCATTCCTTCATCCTGTGCAGGTTCTGGAATTTATAGGGGCCAAGATAGATACACGCCACTCCAAGGCCTTTCTAACAACAGACAGGTTGCGCAGTTTGTCTCTTCATGTTTTGGCAATTCTCCAGTCCCCAGCCCCACCTGCGGAATTAGTCCTGAGAGCTTTGGGCTCCATGGCGGCAGCCATCGGTCTGTCGCCCTTTGCTTGACTGTGCATGAGAATTCTTCAGTGGACTCTTCAGGTCCAATGGTCACTTTTACTGCACCCCTTGAACACCCCGATTCCGTTGAGCAGGGTTTGCAAGGACTCCCTTCTCTGGTGGCTTTACTCTCAGGAGCTGTGAGTGGGGACACCGTTTGTCATGCCTCAGCCTCAAGCCACGTTGACCACGGACGCTTCTCGCCTCGGGTGGGGGGGGCATGCTATGGGCAGAACCGTCCAAGGCACGTGGACTCCCTCAGAGACCGTTCTGCATATCAATATTCTGGAGATGAGGGCGGTGCTTCTGGCGTTGCAAGCCCTACAAGACCTTCTTCCTCTGGGAACCATTGCAATTCAGACAGACAACATGGCTGTAGTCTGGTACATCAACAAACAGGGAGGAACCAGATCTTATCCCCTTTGCCGAGAGCCTCTGAGAGTTTGGGAATGGGCGATCTCCACCAACCGCTTTCTGGTAGCAACGCACATTCCAGGCCTGACCAACATCCTATCGGACAAGCTAAGTCGCTTGATCCTCACACCATATGAGTGGTGTCTAAACCCGTTAGTAGCGAAACAAATCTTCCTCAAATGGGGTCTACCTTGCTGCGATCTTTTTGCTTCTCCGTCAAACACAAAGTGCAGCAAATTTTTTGCTCTAATTCCCCCAATAGGGGAAAGCCCCAGAGACGCTCTGGTTCATGCTTGACCCCCCGGTCTCCTTTATGCTTATCCCCTGCTTCCGCTCATGATGAAGTTCCTGCAGAAAGCCCATCGGTTGAGGAGCAAGATAATCCTCATAGCCCCATTCTGGCCTTGCCAGATCTGGTTCCCTTACCTGCAGTCTCACAGTGTAGTTCCTCCTTGGATCTTAGATCCCATTACGGATCTAATTTCTCATCCTGTGGGATTACAACCCCCAAACCTGGGCGACCTCAAGCTCACGGCTTGGTTGATCCAGTTCTGCTGATAGCAAGGACTCCCGGTATCTCATCACCAGTGAAAGCTATTCTGGTAGCAGCACACAAACCTTCTACCAGAAAAAACTACAGTAGTAAATGGAGACGTTTTTTAATCTGGGCCAAAGACAGGGGCTTAGACCCCTTTACTGTCCCTATTCCAACGATTCTTGATTTTCTGTCCCATATTTTTCATCAGGGAGCCAGTGCATCTACGGTTAAAGTACAGTTGGCAGCCATCTCTCATTTTCACGTTGGGGATGATGTAGAATCACTGGCTTCCACCAGGATTTGCAAAACTTTTTTAAAAGGCGCCTTTCTGTTAAAACCGCCAGCTAAGTCTGCGGTCCCACCATGGGACTTAACATTGGGCCTACAGGCTTTGACAGGCCCTCCTTTCGAACCGGTTGCTTCTGCTCAGTTGAAATTTTTATCTTGGAAAACAGCCTTCCTGATTGCAATAACTTCAGCCAGGAGAGTGTCTGAGCTTCAAGCCCTCTGTATGAAACCCCTTTACCTAATAATTCATAAGGACAGAGTTTCTCTCAGGACTAATCCTTCCTTCCTCCCTAAAGTAGCCTCTGAGTCGAATATCAATCAGCCTATTAATCTGCCAGTGTTTTTCCCCAATTTCCAGAACAAAGAGGAATACACATTACACAAATTGGATGTACATAGACAACTGCGTTTTTATTTGCACAGGACAGCAACCAACCGCAAATCTGATCAATTGTTTGTGTCCTTTGCCAAGTCTTCTTTAGGTAAACCTATTACCAAAGTTACTTTAGCCAACTGGATTTCACAATGCATCATTCAGGCCTATTTAGCTTCAAACAAACCGGTACCTTTGGGAATCCATGCTCATTCAACCCGATCCATAGCTACCTCTGCAGCGTTCTGGTCTAGAGTTCCTATAGACGACATATGTTCAGCAGCTACTTGGTCCTCCTCTCATACATTCATTTCCCATTATAAATTGGATATGATATCCAGGAGTAGGGCTTCCTTTGGCTCCGTGGTGCACCGGAATATTCTTCCTTGAGGGCTGCCCAAGGTTTCTACGTAGCTGGGGACTCTGTCCCACAGGTTGCAGACCAAATGAAATTAACTACTTCAGATAAAGGAGTTATGTACTCACCATAACATTCCATCTGAGTAGGTAACTTCATTTGTCTGCAACCGATCCCCCCTCCATTCCCCCTAACCAGTTTCGTGCTTCTTAACCATGGGATAGGATTGCTCATTCTGTTAGGCAGTAGGTTACTGGCCTCTTTCGAGGGTCTTGTGGAGTCTTTATAGGCAAACTCAATCTGAGGATGGGGGATGTGTAGCAGGGGATTATGGGTAGGGGAGGAGCTAGGAGCTGAGATCTTTTAGCTAGGTAAAGCTGCCAGCTCGGATCCGAGGACGGATCCGATACCCACAGGTTGCAGACAAATGAAGTTACCTACTCAGATGGAACGTTATGGTGAGTAAATAACTTCTTTTTTTTTGAGAGCTCCATGAAACTAATATAAAAAACAGGGAATAACTTATTTTATTTTAACAAAAATACTTAGAATTGATAGATGAAAGTATAAACTAAATTATTAGTAACTTTGGTGAACTTAGGAAAGTTTTTTCCTAACAAATTATAAAAGAGAATATATCATTTCTGGAGATGAGCACTTCAAAGACTTCTCATTCTGACATGGCTTTAAAAAAAGAAATGCAGCTTGTGAAATCTACTCTACAAGAACTCTCACTAAAAATGGATGATTTTAAGGACAATTTACTAAACCTCAAGGAAGTTTGTCAGAAACAAACAGATTCTCTCAAGGAACTTATACAGCAGCAGCAATCCAGAATAACACACTTAGAAGCATCTCTGAATGATCTTGATGGAAGACTGAAGGAAGAAGAAAGCCAGAAGGATTTTGTCATCAAACAAAAAATTTGGCTTCTCAATAAAGTGGATGACCTGGAAAACAGGGAGAGAAGGTCAAGTATAAGGATTTTTGGCATCCCTGAGAGAGCGCTGAAGGAGAAGATACCATTTCTTTCCTGAATACCTGGATTCCAGAGATTTTAGATTTAAAAGAGGGTCTGTCCTTTGGTATTGAAAGGACTCATAGAGCTGTAGGAAAGCCAGTGCCAACATCCTCCTCTACTCCTCCCAAATCAATAGTCATAAAGTTACTATCTTATTTGGACAAGGAGTTGGTCCTAAAATCTGGCTGGAGGAAAAGTCCATTAAAATTTAATCAAAATCCAGTTAGGTTTGATAATGACTATTCTACCAAGGTTTGGAACAGAGGAAAAAAGCTTGGCCATTAATAAAACCATTAAAGCAGAATAACATCAAAACTCAGCTTGTCTTTCCTGCCAGAATAAAGATCCTATATCAGAATGAAATTAGATCATCTAATGTCCCAGAGGAAGCCACTGCCTTTATTAAAAACAATAACATTATTTTCTTACCTGAAGATATGGAATGGGCATCTGCATCTCTGAAGAGAGTTACTGATAAATCTTCTTGGACTGATTTTAAAAAGAAAAAACAAAAAACTGAGTCAAAGATTGCTGTTCCCACTAAATCTCTCAAAGCATCTACTACAACTGTACTTTAATTTGTTTTATACCTGCTAAATCTTCAAGTAAGGTGTGTCATGACAATATTTTTCTTATTGCTTTTCTTTCTCTTTTTGCTTTGTCATTTCTATACTTTTTTTTGTTCATATACAAATTAAATAGCTGTTTATGCTTTTAGTATATTAGTATATTACTAGTTTATTGAGTGATATAACTGAACAGTAAGCTATCTTTGCTTTTAAGACCTTAATATGACATGCTTTATTTCAAATAATATATAGCCCTTTGCCCTGCTGAATGTTCATCTGATGTTGTAAATCTTTGTTCATTAATTACTATTAGGACTTTGATTCCATCCTCTGAACTGATATGGCCGTTACCAAGCTCGCACCAGCCAAAAACTTTCAGCTATGACCTACCCATAATGCCCCTCTCCTAGTTACTCCAGATCTCGTTTGCCACGTTCCTAATCAGACGTGCTAGCCATCTCTCTCAAAGCTAAGGAGAAAATTGTCATTTTTAAGATAGTTTCTCTTCAAAATTTTTTATTTTTTAGTCAATTTAGCCTTTTCTGACTGTCGCCTATAACCTAGTCCTATTCCCCTACCCTTTACCTTGGTAATTTAATTTCTACCATTATTGGTACTGTCCCTCTCTCCTGTCTTTGACAGGCCCTTCCTTACCTCTTGTAGTATTTTTTAAATACCATCATTGGTGTTCTCTCACCTTTTTCTCTCCCTTATTTTGTTTTTCCATAGGATAGCCTTGTTGCCTTACTATGTCAGACAAAGCTAAGTTGGGTTTAAACCATGTGACAAGTGTGGGTGTAAGATGCCTAACTCGGATACACATGCTCATTGTATCTACTGTTTAGGCGTGGATCATATTAAAGCTGACTGTGACATTTGTGCTAGTTTCAGTAATCATACACTAGTAGAACATAAAAATAAGCTTATAGGTTCATAGGTAGGTACTAGGCTATTGGCCCTGGGGCCTATACAAGCCTAGCCACAAGGATACCCTGGCTTGCACCACCCAGAAAATTATTCCCCTATGCCCCTGTCAAGCAGAGCCAGAAAGGTGATCCCTGGGGTGAATTTTCTATTTTCCATCCAATCATCAAGGTTTTTCTTGAAGAGTGCTAGTGAGGAGCTTTGTTTGATGTAGATAGTTTGTTCCAGAGTATAGGAAGTCTCTGGGACAGGAATCTATCCCCCCAGTACGTTCTGTTTATTGTGGTGACCAGGTTTAGGTCCCAAGAGTGTGTAGCTTGGAGGGATTGGGTTTTCTTTAAGTGGAGCATGTCCAACAGCTCTGGGTTTGACATAGCTTTGTATGTTAGGCAGAGATCACCTCTAAGTAGGCGATATGCGATGGAGTACAGCTGGAGTTTTTGGAGACGGTCTGCGTAGGGCATCTGTTTGAGGCCGGTAATCCTCTTTGTGAGGTATTTCTGTGGCCTTTCCAGTTGCTGCAGGTGTCTTGTGAGGTACATACCAAAAGGGGCATTGTACTCTATAATAGGTCTAATGAGTGCCGAGTAGAGGGGAACAATGACCTCTTTTTTCCTGGATGAAAAACCTTTTGTGATGAGGTGTGCCATGTAGAAGGATTTCCTGACTACTGTGGCGATGTGGTTGTCAAAGAAGAGGCTACTGTCCACCTGTGTCCCAAGGTCTCTTATCACACTTTCTGTGCTAAGTAGACTACCACCTATGTGGTAGCTCATGGGTACAGAGTTTTTATCAAAGGGGATGACAATGCACTTTTTGGCATTGAGCTTAAGGCCATGGCCTTGACACCAGGCATCTGTCTCAGTGAGGCTCTTTTGTAGGATGTCTACATCTTTAGGAGTTTCAGTTATGGCTCCCAGTTTGCAGTCTTCTGCGAACTTCATTAGCCAAAGACCTTCTGTGTTGGCCTGTACTTCAGAAAAGTAGATACCAAACAGGAGAGGACCCAGGACTGAACCCTGTGGTACTCCACTTGTCACTGGTCTGAAGTTGGATTTGGAGTCTGCAACTTTCACAGTGTGGGTTCTGTCAGTGAGCCAGTTGGCAACCCATCTTGTGACATAGGGATTTATACCTAGTTTAGTGAGTTTATCTATGATTCCAGAGTGGTGGATGGTGTCAAAAGCCTTGGTGAGATCTAGAGAGGCTGTGTGAACCATCTTACCCTTATCTACGGCTTTGGTGACTGCTTCAAAGAAGTCAATCAGGTTTAAGAGACATGATCTGCCTTTTACAAACCCGAACTGGGTGGGGTCCAGAGTTTGGAGATTTACTATGCCTTTGTTTATAAGTTCCATGATGATACATTCCATGGCTTTGCAGACCAGGCTCATCAGGCTAATGGAGCGGTAGTTCCTGGGGTCCGTGGTGACTCCCCCTTTATGGAGTGGGATAACCGTCGCTGTTTGCCATTCCATGGGCACAAAGCCTGAGGTGAGGCTATGATTGAACATGGTACTTAGGTGGGGTGCCAGTTCATTCTGTAGTTCATGTAGAACGCAGCCTGGGATGTTGTTGGGTCCCATGGATGCTGTGTTCTTGGCTTTGGAGAGTGTGGTTTTAACCTGTTCAGCTGTTATTACAGGAACTTTGCATTCTTCCAGTATAGTGATGGGCCCTTTAGGGGGTGGGGGTGGGGGGGTAAAGTTAGCACTGAACCTATATGCCAGGATATTGGCAATAGCTGTTGGTTCTGTATATTTAGTGCCATTGTGCTGTAACTCAGAGCAGATCTGAGTGTTGCCATTGAGATTCTTGACATAGCTGTAGAATATTTTGTGGTTGTCTTAAGAATCAGTGGTGATTTTGTTTTCATATGTAGCTTTGGAGGATTTTATGTGGGATCTCAGCTTCTTACTGAGGCTGACCAGGGAGTTCTTCCAGTCATAGGATTTTACTCTTCTTTGCAACAGTTTCTTTCTTCTGTTGTAGAGTTTGTTTGTGGCAGGGCCACCAGATTGGCTTCCTTTTTTTTGAAGATAGCATCTTAAATCTGTTAGGGATAGCATGATCCATGCACTCATGTAAGTGCTTATAAAGTGCATTTGTGTAGGATTCCGCAGTTGCACCTCTATTGTCCATCTGCGTGGGTGTCATGAAGTATGCCACCTCTGTCTTAAGAAGCGTGAAGTCTGGCTTTGGAGAATTTTTTTACAGTAGTTTCCTTAATAGGGGGTGGGGGCAGGATGTGGATGTCTAAGCTGATTAGCTCATGGTCGGATCTGACCAACGAGGGATTGACTTCTGGTGTTGAACACCGGTTGCCCATGTTAGTAATGACCAGGTCTAGGATATTACTGCCCCTGGTGGGGGTGTGGATAAGTTGATCCAAGGCATTGGAATTTATGAATTCCAGAAAATGTTGAACAAATGAGTTGGAACATGAGTAGTTTCCCCAGTTAATTGTGGGGTAGTTGAAATCACCCATTATTAGGATATTGGGTTGTACCCTAATATTTCCAGAGTTTCAAGGAATGAGAAGTGGAATCCTGGGGCATGGTAGGGGATCTGTAGCAAGCTACAACTTGGATTGCTGTCTTGCCCAGAGTTAGTTGCACTTGGATAATCTCAGATGCATTATGCTGAGCAACCAGCCTGGAGGTGTGGGTATCCCTAAAAAAATGGACATGCCACCACTTTTAGTGTTTCGGTCCAGATTAGGTGGCCGAAAGGTGTGATATGAGTTATAGCCTGGTAATGCAGGGGTGCTGTCTGGAGCCTTAAAGCAGGTCTCAGTTACTGTACAGATATTGCTGTTCTCCATTTTTAGGAGTGCCTCGAGAGAGTGCATTTTGAGGTTTAGACTTCTAGCATTGAGTAGCATTACCCTCAGATTTCACATGTTTGTGTCTGTCATGTTGGTGGTTTTGTCATTTGTACCGTGCCTAAAAAAGGCACTATAGGGGTGGCAAGAGCCTTAGCCAGTAATCTAAATCCCAGGGGCAACAGGTGCAGACCATCTCTAGCAAAGCATTGTGGTTTGTCGATCATGTCGTCCCAGGCAGATAGATACTGGATCCCCTTTGAATGACACTAGAAGCATAGCCAATTGTTGAAGTCAATCATTTTGTCCTTATACTGTCGTATTATTCTGGGTGAAGGCAGGATGTTACTCAAGGCTAGATTCATACCTGTCTGGGTCACATGGTCCAAGAGCTCTTCCATGTCTCTTTTCATGTAGTCCAGGGAGTTACTTCTCAAGTCATTCACTCCAACATGAACAGTGACAGAGTCGTATTTGTACTTGTTGTGGAGTGACTTGAGTGCATGCGTTATGTGGCGGATCCTGGCACTCGACAGGTAGCTGACCATAATATTCTTCTTGTTCAGTCTGGTGAGTGAGACATCAGTGTGCCTGACTATAGAGTCACCTATGACTAAGATGTTTGGTGTGTTGTCTTGCCTTAGGGGCTGTTTTTGAGTGGCACACTGGTGTGTCACTTGGGTTGTGATTGGTGTTTGCGTTTCAGCTTTGGAGGTCCTCGTTGCTTGGGTAGGGTAATGTTAAGGGCCTCCGCATATGTGGGTTTCCTGTTGCTATGTGTGGGTGTTGATGGTGTCGGTTTTGTAGGGCTGTGTTGCTTGAGGTGTGGTGCAGATGTTTACCTTCTCCTCTTGACTGTCTAGCACAGTCTTGGTTGGAGAGAGCTTTGCTTCCATTTTGGCTATGTACTTGTATCTCTCACAGGTTGTAGTGTTTGGTGGTAAGAGGAGAGGGTTGCCTGTGTACATGAGGCAGTTGCAGCATTGCCCCAACATGACCAAATTCACCAGGTGAACAGGAGAAATCACCAGAAGCAGACACTTGGACATGCCTGGTTAGGTGCTTTATAGTAAAGTGCGAGATCTGTTTTTCCTTACCTTGGCAAGGTACTTTGCAATTTTAGGTAGTTTAGTGCCAACGGTTAATTCACCAATTGACGGGGAGGATTTTAGTGCTTGTACTAGTTTACGGATTCTTAGTACTTTTTAGCAGTTCTAGAGCAAGTGCTAGTCACAGGGATTAAGGTTTTAGTGCTACTATTAAAAGGAACAGCAGTTCTAAGGGAAAATTTGAAGAGCAGACTTTCTGGCACTGTGAATAGTTTAACCCTAGTCCCACGGTGCTGCGCGATGTGCAAACACGGGTTTTTAACTCAGAAACTTGAAAGGGATAGGAATTAGCCCAAAACAGCAGTAAGGTAACTTTTCAGAGCTGGAGACACTCCTCTTGTGGCAGACAGGCTGCTCTAGTGTTTACCCCTCTCACTGATAAGCAGAAAGACTTCCCACTGGCACAATGAATGTCTGGACACACAGAAAATGCACTAAAGTCCTGAAACCAGCAGATCTGGGATCCGGACTATTCTACTATAGGAAAGGTCAAGAAAACAGCAGTACCGAGAATATTTTTTGTTTTTTGTGTTTTTTTTTTGGGGGGGGGGGGGTTTAAGCACTAAACAGCAGTTTAAACAGTAGCAATGCAGAGAAAAGACAGTCACACTTGAGTGGGACTCCTACAGAATCAAATGCAGTTTAAAATGTACTACTTTAAGCAAAAACAAGTGCACACAGAGTAAAAATGATTTTAAACTAGAATGCAGCAATAAACAGCAGTAAAACGACTTTAAAGTGCGATTAAGCAAAAACAGCTAAGAGAAAGTCAAAAAAGTACTTAAAAAATCAGTAAAAAGTCTTGCCTTTTTGTTTCTGATGCTGTGGTAGTCTGCAGGACACCTAAACAGGATCCACAGAGCTAAAACAAGCACATACCTGTGCAAACATGAGTTTTTAACTCAGAAACTTGAAAGGGAGAGGAATTAGCCCAAAACAGACAATAAGGTAATTTTTCAGAGCTGGAGACACTCCTCGTGTGGCAGATAGGTTGGTCTAGTGCTTACCCCTCTCACTGATAAGCAGAATGACTTCCCACTGGCACAATGAAGGTCTGGACACTCAGAAAATACACTAAAGTCCTGAAACCAGCAGATCTGGGATCTGGACTATTCTAGTATAAGACAGGGCAGGAAAACAGCAGTGCAGAGAATATTTTTTTTTGTTTTTTCGGGGGATTTTTTTGGAGTTTAAGCAGTAAACAGCAGTTTAAACAGTAGCAATGCACAGAAAAGGCAGTCGCACTTGCGTGTGATGCCTACAGAAGCAAATGCAGTTTAAAATGTACTACTTTAAGCAAAAACAAGTGCACACACAGTTAAAACGATTTTAAACTGGAATGCAGCAATAAACAGCAGTAAAATGACTTTTTAAAGTGCAATTAACCAAAAACAGCTAAGAGAAAGCCAAAAACGTACTTAAGTCAGTAAAAAGTCTCTCCTTCTTGTTTCTGATGCTGTGGTAGTCTGCAGAACACCCAAACAGGATCCACAGAGCTTTTAAAAGGTTTAATCAAGACACTTTTTTCGGAAGCTCTGTCTGGATTGGAGGTCTCACCCCCTCTAAAGACCAAAAAACATAAGGAAAAATGGAGTCACTCGGTTCTTGCATCTCTGTCAGTTACGGAACTGAGTCGGCTCTGTGCTTTGCTGGCACCAGGCTCTGTATCTTCTCCCTCAGTGCCATCCATGATATTCACCCCTATTTCGGTTCCACCCTCGGCACCACTGACTTTGGTGCCGTCCTTGCTTCCAAAATTGGCTCTTATGACTGTACCTGCCTCGGCACCATCCCTGGCCATGGTGCTGACAGTTTCTTCAGCTCCATCAGCTCAAAAACACGAATATCTGCCAAGGACAAGATGCTCTCCAACTTATGACCCTTTTTTGGGACAGAGGTTTAGCCCCTTTCTAGAAAGACCTGATTCTCCTTCAGCAGCCTCCTTTAGATCTACTATGAATTTTTCTGAATTAGATCTAGTGCTGTTTGTGGAACAGCTTCTGACAGCTAGGGGATTGCCCATTCAAGCTAGACCTTCCGTCCCTCTTGGCTCAGAATCTTTTACTACATCTTCCCCTCTTTATCCTCCTCCAGCCTCTACCCAGATCCCAGAGATCTAGGTACCAATGTCCACTCTGTTGCATACTGTCTCAGCTCTGACAGCAGTTTTTCCCCTGTCGGCACCGACCACCCTTGTTGCATCTACTCAGGTGGAGCCGATGCTCTCTCGGAGCAGTGCTTGGACTGCCCGTACCTTGGTACAAAGCCAGATGCCTATTTTCTTGCTGGCGCCATCTATGTCCACAGCTCCGATGGCTTCCATTCCTCTCGGAGCTCCTCACCTGGAGGTGGGCTCCTCAGGGCGGGGTGTGACCCCGGTTCCGAGGTTGTCCTTAATGGTTCTGGCTCCCATCCCTCCTCGGGCGGGCCTGCTGTCCAGGTGATGGAGAGGGTCCTTGACTCTGCAGGCTCGCAGTCAGCACCAATGACATCAGTATCAGAACCCCCCCAGCATGCACCTCTCCCAACCCTCTATTTCAGGACCCTGGGCACAGGAGTCACAAGACCTGCTTTTGAAGGGAAAACCACCTTGATTTCCCGGAGGAATCTATCACCGAAAACACTGTGATGAGGGGGAAGGATCTCTGCAGTTTCCCCCAGAGGACATCTCATTCTGCGACATTCTCAAAATCCTCAAGCAGCGGGGAGACTGGAAGTCATCTAACCCTTCTTCTATGGAATTGGTGTTCTTGCAGGCCTTCCGTGCCCAGCCATCTACTTGTTGGGTGACCCCACTGGCAGATGACCTTGTTAAGCTCATTGTACAGCATGCCTGAAATGCCCCAGACAATGTAGAACCTGTTCCCTGGAGGCCAGACAAAATTTTATCTGCACCTGAAGACCAGCCCCACTGGTCCAAACAGTTGACATTTGATTCTATGGTCGTGGTGGCGGCCACCAAGAGGGAACTGGCAGAAGATAGTTCCACTGTCTGTCCTCTGAACAGGGAGTCCCGGACCATGGACAGACTACAGAAGTGGACCTATGCTTCAGCGACCTTCGCCATTCGGTCACTGAACTATCTGGCACACTTTACTCGCCTCCAAAGAGACCTAATTTCTGAAATGTCTTCCTCTTTGGTGGAGGTACTGCCTGATGAGGTGCGTGACACTGTCACCTTCCAGCTAGCGACCCTTCAATCCACCTTCAACTCCTCGATGCATTTGATATCTCACACCACCAAGGGGGCAGATCGAGCTGCCACATCAAGCATTGTTATGAGACGTAATGCTTGGATGTGGTTGTGTGACTTCACAGACCCCTTTAAATCTTCCTTCGTCAATGCACCTGTCGATGAATCTGCACTTTTTGGGCTCAAAGTACGAGACACACTTGCATGTAGTGAGAAAGACGGAAAGACCTTGTCTGCTGTGGGCATATGCTTTTTCAACCCCCAGAGGTCCTACTCTAGGAACCAGAAGGGAGGAAAAATGTGGTTTAAGAAATCCCAATGATCTTTTTGTGATACTCGTGGTGAACAATCCCCCAGGGCAGAGGGGGAAACTCATATGGAAGACACCCCTTTTGGGGTAGAGGGGATATGCATAAAGAGGGTGCTAGAGATTCTTTCTCTGGTAGACCCTACCAGCACTCCTGAGCAGCAGCCTGATTGCTTTCCTCTGGAAGCTGTCGGGGGTCATTTTTCTCTGCACCTACCAGCCTGGCATCTTATTACTACTGATGTTTGGGTGCAGAGAATAATATCCAGAGGCTACCAAATACCATTCAATTTAATTCCCAGACCCGTTAAGTGAATCCCCCATGTACCACCCAATCAGAGGGAATTAGCAGCCTTAGAAATAGAAAAGCTGCTAAGAAAAAGAGTCAATCCAACCAGTCCCACCGGACCAGATAGGACCCGGGTTTTACTCGAGGTTCTTTTTAGTGCCAAAAAAGTCAGGGGACTGGAGACCAATCCTGGATCTCAGCCTATTGAACAAATTTATCAAACCTCATGTGATGGTCATAGTACAGTCCATTCTTCCCTTCCTAGGGAGGGACAACTGGATGTGCTCTATAGACCTCCAGGACATGTACTAAGACATAAAGATGGATCACCACTCCTGGAGGTTTCTCCGCTTCTGGCTGGGAGCCAATCACTTCCAGTTCAGGGCACTGCCATTCGGTCTCTCGACAGCCCCCCCGAGTGTTCACCAAATGTATGGCAGTTGCAGTAGCTCATCTTCGACTACGAGGATTCCAGTTTTTTCTGTATCTAGACGATTGGCTCCTTGCTGCTCCGACCTGGAATCTCCTAGTCTGCAGCCTCTCTTACACTCAAGGTCTCACTCTCCACTTGGGGATTACAATCAACAAGGACAAATCTCAAATGTCCCCAACGAAGACACTGAAATTTATTGGAGTGGTCTTCAACGCAACATCCTGTCAAGCTTCTCTCCCCCCTCACAGACTTTCAAAAATAAGACACCAAATCCAAGACCTTCTTCCTCAGACCTTTGTACCAGCACATCCTGTACTGCACCTCTTAGTCTCCATAGTGGCTGCCATTATGTTAGTTCCACTGGCGAGGCTGCACATGAGAATCTTGCAGTGGCTCCTTTCTGCAAAATGGTCGTTTCTAGCTCACCCACTCGACCACATGATATGTCTTACAAACTGTTGCAAGGAAGAAATACTATGGTGGATGAAGCCACAAACGAATCTTTGGTGTCGACCATTCTGTCTTCCCCAGCCCACACCCATGGTGATCACGGATGCTTCCCTGTTAGGGTGGGGGGGGGGGGCATTTCCAGGGCAAGATGGTCCATGGCACCTGGTCCCCCATGGAGGCCAATTTGCACATAAATGTCCTGGAACTGAGGCCAGTTCTCTTAGTGTTGCAAGCGTTCCATGCATCCCTACCCTCTGGGACCATTGCAATTCAGTCAGACAACATGTCAGTCATCTGCTATACCAACAAGCAAGGCAGAACCAGGTCTTACCCCCTGTGTCGGGAAGCCATGAGGATTTGGCACTGGGCGATAGCTTCCAACCGCTTTCTTATAGCAATGCACATTCCCGGGAATTCCAACCTTATTGCGGACAATCTGAGCAGGAACATCCTGATGCCTCACAAGTGGTCCCTCAACCCTGTAACAGTGGATCGAATCTTCCAATGCTGAGGCAAGCCTTGCTGGAATCTGTTTGCTTCCCCATAAACTACAAATGCAGAAGCTACTTTGCCCTGATCCCCCCTCAGGGGGAACCCCCGAGGGATGCTCTAATGCACAATTGGCCCCTGAGTCTTCTGTATGCCTTTCCTCATTTCCCCTCATTCCAAAATTTCTCCAGAAAGCTCAGAGGTTGAGAAGCAAAGTGATCTTCATTGCCCCTTACTGGCCCCGTCAAGTCTGGTTCCCATTTCTGTGACCTCATCTGATTCACAGCCTGTGGATACTGGATCATTCCCAAGACCTGTTATCTCAACCTCAGAGACTGATTCATCCGAACCTCCACAGTCTCAAGCTCACAGCTTGGTTCCTCCACTTCCAGTGTTTGCCAGGATGCCTGACATCCATCTCCTGTTCGTGAAATTCATCTGGCTTCACACAAACCTTCCAACAGGAAAGTTTATTCTAGTAAATGGACTAGGTTCTCTATTTGGGCCAAAGATAAGAACTTAGACCCTTTCTCTATGCCTATTCAAAAGATCCTACAGTACCTGACTACTTTTTTACATGCAGGAGCCTCAGCATCGACGATCATTGTACATTTAGCAGCTATCGCCAATTTTCATAATGGACTTGATAATTCTTCAATTATGTCACACCGCCTATGCAAGACATTTTTGAAAGGAGTATTACATGTTAAACCTCCAGTCAAGCCTCCCTTAGAACCCTAGGACTTGACTTTGGTACTTCAGTCTCTCATAGGTCATCCTTTCGAGCCCTTTGATTCATGTGATTTAAATTTTTTGTCATGGAAGACCTTACTTCTAGTAGCACTTACCTCAGCAAGAAGAGTGTCTGAGCTGCAGGCCTTGAGTGTCAAGAGACCTTACTTGATCTACCACATGGATAGGGTGTCCCTTCATACTGACCCTTTTTTCTTGCCCAAGGTCATTTCTGGATTTTCCATTAACCAATCTAGTGACCTGCCGGTTTTCTTCCCTCAGCATTCTAATAGAGGGGAGTACCTTTTGCACACCCTTGATGTGCATCAGCAGCTTTGTTGTTATTTGGACAGGACTAAATCTTTCAGGAAAACAGATCAATTGCGTGTGGCCTTTGCAGGACCCAGATTGGGTAAACCTGTTTTCCAAAGTGACTTTATCCTCCTGGCTTAAAAACGTCATTACCTTTATCTACCAACAGAATAAGCTATCCTTACCTTCCAGAATAAAGGCTTATTCTACCAGATCTATGGCTACTTCTGTAGAATTTCATTCCAGAGCCTTTATAGATGATATCTGCACAGCAGCCACTTGAGCAAGACCTCATACCTTTATCTCTCATTACAAATTGGATTTGGCCTCCAGGGGACGAGTATATTTTGGTTCTATGGTGCTCAGGAATATCCTTCCTTAGAGCCACCCAGGACTCAAGTAGCTGGGGACTCGGTCCTAATAGTAATTAATGAACAAAGATTTACAACATCAGATAAAGAAGTTATGTCTTACCATAACGTTCCATCTGTGTTGTAGATCTTTGTTCATTCATTACTTCCTGCCCTCCTTCCCCCTGCCTGAACTCCTGGTGGACTTGGGACCTCCTGGTTAGGGTATTTGCTCAGACAGAGCCTCCTACTATTTTTCTTTTACTACGTCTATTATATAGGGGCAGGCAAACTCGATCTGGAGTAACTAGGAGAGGGGTATTATGGGTAGATCTTAGCTGAGAGTTTTTGGCTGGTGTGAGCTTAGAAATGGCTGTATTGGTCCTGAGGATGGAACCGAAGTCCTAATAATAATGAATGAACAAAGATCTACAACACAGATGGAACGTTATGGTAAGACATAACTTCTTTTTCTGAGTTATTACACAGGCATAGTCACTGCTTAGATTATTTATCAAAACTATTTTGGATACATGGGATAATGGCATATCTATGATTTAGTATATATTAACTATTTTTTTTTAATATTTATAACTTCTGATTGTTTCAGAATATATATTGGTACCTGTGTGAACAAAAAGCTGTTTTCCGGCTTTTGACATAAATTGGGTCTCTGACAGTTATATGCTTGTATGTTTTATGGCACAAGGTTTTTAAATGGTTACAAGTTATGTTTCCTGTAGAGTTTAATGTTAAAGTACTGTTTTCTCTGTCATTGACATTGAATGTTATTTTACTGTTTGGAAGCATCTGACAGTTAAACTTTGCATTTGTTACACTAAATAAGCAGACTTTGTGACACAGATAAAGTGAGGTCAGGAAACTGTACTACTTCGTGTTTTGGGCGGGAAAATATCAGTTTGAAATCTAACAAGTGAAGCTTTCTTACTTAGCTCATGACATCATGCATTCTATGCATGCAGATCAGATTATATTACATCTAATGTGTATATGCAAGCCTAATTGTGAGTGTCAAGTCTCTGATTGGTTAATATAGCATATTGGTTAATATAGCATAGTAGGCTTCTTTTACAAGAATTATGAGCTAACCTGTCTGCCAACATATTCATGGTTCCCTTTTATAATAGTGACTGCATTTTGTGATCAAATATATGCAATACAAACATTTTGTTTTCTTTCCTGTGCAGTTAGCAAGTGTTTAATATAGGCTTATACATTTACAGGAAATGCTTATGACTAATGTTAATAACTGTAAGGATACTCAAACACCATACTAAATCCTAGCAAATATATGTATGAATAATTTTGATTGAACTATAACTACTTTGCATTTAATGTGTTGATTTCTTTATTGTATCCTAGATATTATTTATATATCAGATGATATGTTTTCAGTTATTATAAAGTCATGTCTTTTAGTATATTAGCACTTTATGTCAGGGAAAGAGCTCAGTAATATCTATGACTTGTGATAACACAACAAACAAGTTATGAGTTTCAGTATTACCCTATTACTATGGTAGATATTTACAGCTATCTCTGTCTTAATTTTGTGTTTGAATCATTCACTTTTAACACCTGTTATCCATAGTAAGTTTTATATAAATAATGTTTTTTACTAATTTTGTCATTCTAACTGATGCCAGTTAATTATTATTGATTTTAGTCAGTTATTTAAACATCTACTATTCCAAAGGTTTAGGAGTTACTTAAGGACAAATATGTCTTATGGAATATTTCTAAAAATCTATGTTAACTTCTTTTGAGAATGACACACACTCACTATGAGCTAACACCCAATTCTTGTGAAGTTTTTATTTAGTGGGAGTTTGTCATGATAAGATTTATTCAGAGGGCAAGTAAATACAAATGCTAAAAGATTCTTTGAGTTGTTCTGCCATTTTGAAGTTTTTATTAGAACGAATACAGATGACATGCTTAGGTATTTTGGGTAATCATTTAGATTGTTAATAAAGCTAATATTTCCTTAGTCTGTTAAACACTAAATTCAGATTATATATATCCTAATATGTCTCTTGCTTCCTTAGTGAATAATTACTGTATAAATGTTTAATTTTTCTAATAATAGTGCATGTAACTCATCTCTAAAACCTAACTGGAACTAATATCTGATTAGCTGTTTATCACTACTATTTTTCTCTTAATTTAAAATATATTCTCCATTTTTTACTTTGTTTTCATGGGCTTGAACCAACAAAGGTTGATGGGATAGGTAGTCTAGCAGATTTAGTTTTGTTTGCTAGACTTGGAACGTATCTCATTCCATGTATTGGGTGTATTAAAGTTTATATCAGAATGAACTATGCTAATTTTTTGTTATTTAACTGTTCTTCTAGTTTTGAAATGCCTGACACAATTATTTTACTTTTATCTTTCATGGGGAAAGTTATTTGGATTGAGATAAATAGAAATACAGCAATTGATATTCTATTGTCTATTCAGGAAGAGTATTATGCATACAGGATTCTATTAATACAACTTCATTATTTGTTATCTTTAAAGGTTCATAGGTTCATAGGTTCATACTAGGCTATCTGCCTGAGGGCATTTACAAGCCTAGCCCATCGTTTTGTGGCTTACGCCACCCCTTTAGTATGGGGAACTATACCCATTATTTTGCTGTGCCTCTGTCGAGCAGTGACACTGAGGTAATCCCTGGGGTATATCTGCGATCTCCCATCCATTGGTCAAGATTTCTCTTGAACAAGGCCAGCGAGGTGCTCTGCCTCACATGTACCGGGATTTTGTTCCACAGCATAGGGAGTCTTTGGGTGATGAATCTATCCCTCCAGCACGTCCTATTAATAGCCGTGTCAAGGTTTAAGTCTCCCGCCCTTGTGGCTCTGATGGATCTAGATTTTTTGAGGTGAAGCATATTCATCAAATCTGGGTTTGACATGGCCTTGTATGTTAGGCAAAGGTCACCTCTGAGCAAGCGGTGGCGACTGAATAGAGCTGGAGTTCTTTCAGTCGGGCAGCATAGGACAGATTTTTGAGACCCTTTATCCTTTTGGTGAGGAACTTTTGTGGCCTCTCCAGCTGCTGCAAGTGTCGGGTCAGATACATTCCGAATGGGGCATTGTACTCAATCATTGGTCTGATGAGTGATGAGTAAAGGGAGACTATGACCTCCCTTGATCTAGATGAGAATCCCTTCATGATAAGGTGGGCAATGTAGAAGGTCTTCCTAACTACTTTAGCTACATGGGTGTCGAATGACAGACTACTATCAACCTGGGTCCCCAGGTCCCTGATAACTTCTTCTGTGCTCAGTGGATTGCCACCTATTTGGTAGCTAGGGGTAACCTTGTTTTTCCCGAAGGGTATGACTATGCATTTTTGGCATTTAACTTTAGGCCGTGGCTCTGGCACCAGTTATCCATTTCTGTGAGACCCTTCTGAAGGATATCTGTGTCAGATGTGTTTTCTACTATGGCCCAGTTTGCAGTCATCTGCAAACTTTGTCAGCCATAACCCTCCTGTGTTTGCTTGTACTTGGAAAAGTAGATGCCAAACAAGAGTGGGCCCAGGACTGAGCCCTGTGGGACACCACTTGTGACAGGCTTTGAGTCTGACATGGCGCCAGCAACTCTGACCCTGTGGGTTCTGTCACTCAGCCAGTTTGCAACCCATCTTGTGATGTATGGGTTGACATTTAAGCTGATGAGTTTTTCAATGATACCGAGTGGGGTATTGTATCGAAGGCCTTAGCCAGATCGAGGTAGGCTGTATGGACTGCCTTTCCCTCATCAATGGCTTTGGTGACTGTTTCAAAAGTCAACCAAGTTTAAAAGGCATGATCTGCCTTTGACAAAGCCAAACTGGGTTGGATCCAAAGTCTGCAAATTCCTATGTCTTTATTTATGAGGTCCATTATGATCCTCTCCATGGCTTTGCAGATAAGGCTTGTCAAGCTAATGGGCGGTAATTTCCAGGGTCGGTGGAGGCACCGCCTTTGTGAAGTGGTACCACAGTTGCAGTGCGCCACTCCTGGAGTGCGTATCCAGAGGCAAGACTTTGATTAAACAGCTGTCCTAGCTGTGGGTTTAATTCCTCATTGAGTTCATGGAGCACACAGCCGGGGACACCATCAGGTCCCATGGATGCTGTGTTTTTTGCTTTGGAGAGAGCAGTTCTCACTTGGGTGCTGGAGATGTTTGGGGGGCTGCAATCGTTTGGTATAGATATCTCTCCTTTTGGGGAGGGGAGAAGTTTGCACTGAACCTGTCAGCCAGTATGTTGGCAATGTCTGTAGGATCAGTAATCTTCACATCATTTTGAACTAGCTCTGAGCATATCTGGGAGTTTCCTCCCAGGTTTCTAACATAGCTAAAGAAGGCCTTATGATTGTCTTTTGAGTCTTTAGCTATTTTTCTCTCGAAATTTCCTTTGGGTGATTTTATGAGAGCTCTTAGTTTTTTACTTATAGTGATCAAGGGTGTCTTACCTTTTAAGGATTTTGCTCTATCTTGTAGTAGCTTCCTCCTTTTGTTGTAGAGTTTGTTTATGGCTGGGGTCCACCAGACTGGACGCTTGCCTTTGGTACAAAGAGTCTTTGTTTTGCTTGGGATTGCCTTATCCATGCAGTCCTGCAGGTGCTGGTAGAAGGCATTTGTAAGTGATTCAGCGGCTTGAGTACTGTTTTCCGCCGGCTCGGGGGCCTTAAAGGAGACCACACTAGTCTTTAGAAGTGTGAAGTCGGCTTTTGAGAAGTTCTTTACTGTGGTCTTTTTTATTTCAGGTGGGGGTGAGATGAGGACCTCCAGCGAGATTAGTTTGTGGTCTGATCTCACCAGTGAGGGGTACACCTCCGGTGTTGAACATTGTGCTCCCATGTTCGTGATGATGAGATCAAGTATGTTATCTCCTCTTGTGGGGATGGTGACTAGTTGTTCCATGGCATTTGAGTTTATGAATTCCAGGAACTTTTGGGCTAGGGTGTTTGGGCTTGAGTAGTGTTCCCAGTCTATATTAGGGTAATTGAAGTCACCTAGTATGATGGATATGGATTTAACTTTGATATCCTTAAATACTAATGGCTTAAACAACCTATATAAGAGAGCCAACCTACTAAGGTATCTTAAACTAAACAAGACTCAAGTAGTTTTTCTCCAAGAGACACACTTTAAAATAAATGACACATTTATGTGGGACCCTAAGGAATACAAAATACTTGCTCAATCTTCTTATAAAAATAAGACCAGAGGAGTAACAATTCTATGAAAAAAAAAAGACTTTCTTAAATCCCCAAATCGTTTACAAACATGCAGATAATGATGGACTCATGGCCTTAGTTATACTTAAGTTTAATAATAGAATTTGGACCCTGGTTACTTTATACTGGTTCCCGGGTATGGGGGTTGGACTAGCTAAGAAACACTTAGACTTTATTACAACTACTTCTAAAGGTAATATTATACTAGGAGGTGATTTCAATTGTATCACATATTTTACAGAAACTACCAATAGAAAATCTCCTAGACTATTGTCCTCAGCCAAACAGTTAAAAACATGGACAGAAATGTTTAAATTAAAAGATACGTTTAATGCTTTGGGACCAAATTCTTTACTATTCTCACACCAGGACTGTAGACATGGTATCCAAACTAGAATAGATAAAATTTATATCTCACAAGACCTTTATTCTAAAATCTTGAATTTTTCAATTCCCTGTTATTAACAATACATTTGGAATTCAATCAATTAGTTATTACTTCAAGGATTCCTTCATATATCACAAAAATTAAAGACTTTAAATCTTGGCTAACTTCTGAACTTCAGCTTTTCTTATAGATTAATTATAAACCTGAAGCAAACACAATTGTGGTTTGGGATTCTCTTAAGGCCTATCTGTATGGTAAAGCTGGTACAAAAATAAAATTAAAGAATGGGACTCAGAGTTACAGCAAATCCAAAATCAAATATTATCTCTTAAATCTAATAAAAGCTTAATTGCTACAGATAATAAGAGGAAAATAGAAGAAACAAATAAGAAATACAATGAAATATTATCCCATAAAACTAATTTAGTTATGGAAAAACTGAAATTAAATTCTTATGCTACCTCTCCTAAGCATTTTCATAACCTATCTATGAAAGTTAAGATACAATCAAAAATTAATAACATTGATAGTATCTTTCATGAAGGGAAAAGGAAAAAAAGTCTCAGACATAGGGGACATTCTGGAGGCTTTTAATTATCATTATACAGAGCATCATAAAGCTAAAATAAGTACAAATGAATGTGAGAAGTTAGAGAATATAGTTCCCAACATAACAACAATTCCTGAGGAACTGAAGTTAGATCTACAAAAATCTATTTCTCAAAAGGAAATTATAGATGGGATTAAAGGAAGTAAGTCTAATAAAGCACCTGGAATAGATGGCTTAATTATCAACATTTATAGATTGTTCCCTTCTTCTATAATCTCTATTCTACATAAAACCTTTCTTGAAGTTTAAACATTAGCAAATATTCCTCCTTCTTGGAGATATTCTCTAATTTCCCCTATATTAAAAGAGAATAAGGACCCTAACCATTGCAACTCATATAGACCAATTTCTTTGTTGAATAATGATATAAACTATGTATGCCAATTATGGTCAATAGATTGAAAATACCCATATCTAAAATAATTAATGAAGACCAAACTGGTTTCATACATAACAGGCATACATGGGATACTATTAAAAGAGTATTAACTCTGATAGATTTCCTCCGTAGAGGAAACCATGAAGCATTGATAATAGGTCTAGATATTCAAAAGGCCTTTGACTCCTTAAATTGGGGTTATTTATTTAAAGTCTTACAGTTATTTGATTTTCCCCCTTTTTTATAGCAATGATAAAGAAAATCTATGAAAATAATGTATCATATGTCAATTTAAGTCCCTTTACTTCCAAAGCAATCCAGATCACTAGAGGTACTAGACAAGGATGTCCCATGTCCCCTATCCTATTTGCTCTGGCCATAGAAATACTTGCCATTTTAATACGTAATAACTCAAAGATAAGAGGTATAAATATATATGACCAATATATTTATAAAATAATGATGTTTGCTGATGATGTCTTACTTACCTTACTCAACTCTAAGGAAGTGTTAGCTGAAGTGGATATAGTAACAACAAATTTCCAAAAAATCTCAGGACTCTCCTTCAACAAATGTAAATCAAAATATTTAGTATTAAATAAAAAAAGTACATACAGGTGCCAGTTCATCATATTATTGGAAACCAAGTTTCAACTCTTGACTATTTAGGAATAGTCCTAGGCAAGAATGTAGAGGAAACCTTACAGCTTAACTATGCTAAAGCCATAGACTTAATCAAAACATTAATAAGCAAATGGAATAATTTGTTTATAAAATGTGATGATAGGTTACAACTGATAACAATGGTTTTGTTACCTAAAATATTATATATAGCACAAACCCTTATACTTCCACCAGGAAAGAAGATCCTTAAAGAAATCACTTCAATTCTGATGAAATTCCTATGGTACCCCCAAAGAAATAGAGTGGTATATACTCATCATATCACAAAATGGGAACAAGGGGGGTTAAAATTCCCAGAGATTGAAACTTATATAAAGGCATCTATAATTAAAATAGTGATGAATTGGATAAATCTTAGATACTCTTCCAATTGGAAATAGTTACACTCCATTATACTAATGAATGAAAATTATTTATCAAAGAATGCTTTGGTAACTGACAAAGATAACAAGGTATGGCACTATTTAAGTTTAAATTTACAGTATAGTACAACAAAATTAACTAAACTAACACTAATAAACAATACTGTTGATGTGTTTAGAAAATTAATTAACACAAATTTAGATATAAAACTGTAGCATAGATTTTTAATACCATTTACTATTACAAGGGATTTCCCTGATAAAACACATAGATTTTTGGTTTATGGGAAATAATAACCTATTTTGTTGGTTGCAATATATTGAAAACCAGCAAGCTTTGAACACACAAAGTATATTTTCATCCTATAGCCTATCCCCTAATGACTGGTTGGTTTTTCAGAGTGTAACAGCATACACTAAGGATCTGTATATAATAATATATAACTCATCCTTCAAAACCATACCAAAAATTATAAACTGGATTTTTGGAATTCGATATAATAATATCAATGTTAAGAATGAATGATCATATCTATATTACTATTGAATATTACTATAACACTTTAATTGTCTATAAGACAACTCCTAAAGATTCTTACTAAAGGGTTTCAAGTATCATTATCAATGTAAGATAAAACATTTTATGTTCAGTTAAACTAACTTCTTACTCACAATTCTGGAGGATTTTTCATTGAAAATTTCTACACAGATCCTTTTTGACACCTGAGAAACTCAAAAATGAACCCTTCAAACAGCAAGTTATGTTGGAAATGTCATCTGTCCACTAATGCTGACTGGTGTCATATTTATTATAACTGTACTAATATTAAACCATATTGGAATGAGATTTACAAATTTCTTCACGCTATCTATACTGAATTTGTTTTGACAAAGTCCTTAATTGTACTGAATGCTGTTAATAGTAATAATATGAAGAAAGATGACCTGCATTTGTTGTGGACAATGTTAGCAATAGGTTCATATGTTGATACTAGGCTATCTGCCCTAGGGCATTTACAAGCCTAGCCAGAGTGTGTTTGGCTTTCGCCACCCTTCTTAGATTAGTTGACTGTGCCTCTGTATAGTAGGTCACAGATGATAGCCCATTTAAGGTTAGTTTACCGTGCCTCTGTCTAGCAGTGATACAGAAGAGATCCCAGGGGTAAATGATCTCCCATCCAAACATCAAGATTCTTCTTGAAGAAGGTCATTGAGGGGCTCTGTCTGACATGGATTGGGATTTTGTTCCAGAGTGAGGGGAGCCTCTGGGATATGAATCTGTCCCTCCAGCATGTTCTATTTATTTCTGTGCTGAGGTTTAAGTCACTGGAGTGTGTAGTTCTGATGGATTTGGATTTCTTGAGGTGGAGCATGTCCATTAATTCTGGGTTGGACATGGCTTTATACTTCAGGCACAGATCGCCTCTGAGTAGGTGGTAAGCAACTGAGTAGAGCTGAAGTTTCTTTAGCCTAACTGCGTAGGACATTTGTTTGAGTCCCTTGATCCTCTTGGTGAGGTACTTTTGGGGTCTTTCTAGTTGTAGCAGGTGTCAGGTAAGGTACATCCCAAATGGGGCATTGTATTCAATTATGGGCCTGATGAGTAGAGGGGCACAATGTCCTCTCTTGATCTAGATGTGAACCCCTTTGTGATAAGGTGGGCTATATAGAATGTCTTTCTAACCACTTTGGCAATGTGATTGTCAAAGCAGAGATTGCAATCTACTTGGGTCCCCAAATCCCTAATTACTTCTTCCGTACTTAATGGATTACCACCTATGTGGTAATTTGTAGGCACTTTGTTTTTCCCAAGGGGGATGACTATGCACTTTTTGGCATTTAGCTTTAGGCCATGGCTCTGGCACCAGTTATCCATCTCTGTGAGACCTTTTTGGAGGATGCTTGTGTCAGCTGGTGAGTCGATTATGGCCCCCAGTTTGCAGTCATCTGCAAACTTTGTCAGCCATAGTCCTCCTGTGTTAGCCTGTACCTCAGAGAAATATATACCGAACAAGAGAGGTCCCAGGACTGAGCCTTGTGGGACGCCACTTGTAAATGGTTTAGAGTCTGACATGGCACCTGCAATTCTGACCATGTGGGTCCTATCCCTAAGACAGTTTGCAACCCATCTTGTGACATAGGGGTTGATATTTAAGCTGGTGAGCTTATTTATGATGCCCGAGTGGGGTATTGTGTCGAAGACTTTTGCAAGGTCAAGGTATGCTGTGTGGACTACCTTCCCTTCGTCTATGGCGTTGGTGACTGTTTCAAAGAAATTGACTAGGTTCAAGAGGCAAGATCTGCCCTTAACAAAGCCGAATTGGGTAGAATCCAGTGTTTGGAGGTTCCCAATGTCTTTGTTTATGAGTTCCATGATGATACGCTCCATAGTTTTGCAGACCAGGCTAGTTATGTTTATAGGGCGATAGTTTCCAGGGTCCGTTGTGGCACCACCTTTATGGAGTGGGACCAATGTTGCTGTACGCCATTCTTTGGGTATATATCCTGTTGTAAGGCTGAGACTGAACAGTGATTGTAAGTGAGGGTTCAGTTCTTCTTGGAGCTCGTGTAAAACAGCCCGGGACACCGTCCGGTCCCATTGATGCTGTGTTTTTTGCTTTGGAGAAGGCAGCTCTCACCTGTGCATCTGTGATGTCAGGGAGGCTACACTCTGTTGGGATAGTCATTTGTTCATTTGGGGGGGGGGGGTTTGCACTGAACCTGTCTGCCAGGATGTTGGCAATGTCTGTGGGTTCAGTGTATTTTTTGTCATTTTGCACTAACTCAGAGCATATCTGGGAGTTTCCACCCAGGTTTCTGACATAACTAAAGAAAGCCTTGTGATTATCTTTAGCGTCTTGTGCAATTTTTCTTTCGAAGCTAGCCTTAGATGATTTTATGAGGGATCGTAGTTTCTTGCTAGTACTGATCAGATTTGCCTTACCTTTCAGGGATTTTGCTCTATCATGTAGTAGCTTCCTACTTCTGTTGTACAGCTTATTTATGGCTGGGGTCCACCAGACAGGTCTCCTGCCTTTGGAGGAGTGTGTCTTGGTTTTATTTGGGATAGCACGATCCATGCATTCCTGAAGGTATCCATAGAATGCGTTTGTAAAGGATTCTGCGGTTTGGGCTGTATTTTCCACTGGCCTTGGGGCTTTGAAGGATTCCACCTCGGTTTTGAGAAGTGGGAAGTTTGCTTTTGAGAAGTTTTTGACTGTGGTTTCCTTTGCTGGGGGTGGGGACGGGATATGGATGTTCATAGTGATTAATTTATGGTCAGATCTTACCAATGAGGGGTATACCTCTGGTATGGATCATAGAGTCCCCATGTTGGTGATGATCAGGTCCAATACGTTTTCCGCTTTTGTGGGAGTGGTGACCAGTTGTTCCATAGCATTTGAGTTTATAAATTCTAGGAACCGTTGTGCTAGGGTGTTGGGGCTTGAGTAGTGCTCCCAGTCTATGTTTGGGTAGTTAAAGTCACCCAATATAATGGTGTTTGGAGAGACCTTCATATTCTCCAGTTTCTTCACGAAAGCCGAGTGGGGTTCCTGAGTTTGGGAGGGTGGTCTGTAGCAGGCTACAAACTGGAAGGCAGTTTTTCCCACTGTTAGTTGCACATGGATGGTCTCAGATGCTTCGTGCAGTGCCACTAGCCTGGAGGTATGGGTATCTTTGATGAATATGGATACTCCCCCTCCTCTTGTGGTTCAGTCCGAGTTTTGGGGCCAAAAAGCATGGTATGAGGTATAGCCTGGTAGTGCTGGGGTGCTCTCGGGGACCTTGAACCAGATTTCTGTTACTGCACAGATATCGATATTCTCCATACTGAGGAGAGCCTCGAGTGCGTGCATCTTGAGGTTTAGACTTCTGGTGTTGAGCAGCATTACCCTTAGTTTCTTTTTTCTTGTGTTGTCTAAGGTGGTGGGTTTGTCTTTTGAGCCTTGCCTAAAAAAGGCACTATGAGGATGGCAAGAGCCTTGGCCAGTATTCAAAAACCCAGGGGTGACAGGTGCAAGCCATCCCTAGCGAAGCAACGTGGCTTGTCAAGCATGTCATCCCAGGCTGACAGGCACTGGATCCCCTTTGAGTGACACCAATACTTTAGCCAATTGTTGAAATTGATCATTTTGTCTTTATACTGTGGTATCATTCTTGGTGAGGGTAAGATGCTACTCAAGGTCAGGGTCATACCGGCCTGGGCCACATGATCAGAGAGCTCTTCTATGTCTCTTTTCATGTAATCCAGGGAGGTAAGTCTCAGGTCATTCACACCAGCATGGACAATGATGGAGTCATATTTGTACTTGCTCTGGGGTGACCTGAGTGCTTGTGTTATGTGGCGGATCCTGGCACCCGACAGGCAGCTTACAGTGACCTTCTCCTTGTTCAGCCTGGTGAGAGGGACGTCAGTGTGTCTGACAATAGAGTCACCTATTACAAGTGTATTAGGTGTGTTGTTTAGCCTTAAGGGCTGTGACTGTGTGGCACACTGACTTTGTGAACTATGTGATACGTGGGTATTGTTGTGGGGTAGCAGTTGCTTGGATATCTGTTTTGGAGATCTCTGTTGCTTGGGCAGATTTTTATTTAGAGCCTCCGAGTATGTTTTTGTGTGTTTATGTGTTTGGTTTGCTGTTGCGATAGGTCTATGTGAGACTGGATTTGTGGTGTGTGTGATTACCTTCTTCTCCAGACTGACCATGCCAGTACTATGTTGAGAGAGCTCAGCCTCCAGTTTGGCTATATAGTTGCATCTCTCACATATATTTGAGCTTGTTGGGAAGAGGAGAGGGTAGTCTGTGTACATAAGACAGTTGTAACATTGCCTCAAGATTCCCATATTCACCAGCTGGACTGGAGAGTAAACCTGAAACTGACTTTTGGACATGCCAGAATAGTATAAGGAATTACTTTTTGACTTGATCAAAAAGGACCAATAGGGAGCCAAGTACTTAAAGGGAGTATAAGAGGGTGTAGTGCTTTAGTTTATTAGTGCTTACTTATAAGACACGTATCCTAGCTACTGCTGGGTTTTAGAAGGAAAATAGAGTGCTTACTTTGAGATTTGTAACAGTTCTAAGGGAAAAAGTGAAGAGCAGACTTTGTGGAGCCGGGAATACTTTAAACCTGCTTAAGTGGCGCTGCCCGATACTGTGCTATGCGCAAAAACGCGCAAAAAAGGAGTTTAAGAGAGGGGGATCAAGGAGTTTGGAATTGACCCAAAATGGCCAATAAAACTACAGTTTCTAGGCAGTAACCACTCCCACAGGGGCAGGCAGGCTGTTCAGTGTTTACCACTGCCACTGATGAACACAGAGACTTCCCTTTAACCCAAGCAAGCAATGGCCTCCAAGAAACTTACAAACAGTTCAGAACAGTAAATCTGTAACTGAACTTTTTTTTAAATTTCAGAAAGTGCGAAAAAAGCAAGATTTTTTTTGTTTTGTTTAAAGATAGCAGAGATACACAAGTAGCAACAAGTTAGAACAGTGCAATAAATGACCCCACACTTGAGTGCTAGGCCAGAGACAGGTAAAATGCAAGTTTTAAGAAAAAAAAGATTTTAAAATAAGTGCAACAAAGGAAATGCAGTAAACAGGCTCTAGATGTATTCTAAATACAGTTCCTAATACAGATATCAAGTTTAGCAAGCTGGAAAATGCCAAAAAGTGTAAGACAATGCAGAAATCTTAACAAATAATCTGAAGAAAAATACTTAAAATCTCAAAAGTGGCTCCTTTCTTCTCTCAGCATTTTCTCCTCTTGGTGGGTGCTTCACCAACAGCCAACAAGTCTGAAAAGATGCCAAAACCACGAGGCAATCGGGTTTTAAGAGAGGGGGATCAAGGAGTTTGGAATTGACCCAAAATGGCCAATAAAACTACAGTTTCTAGGCAGTAACCACTCCCACAGGGGCAGGCAGGCTGTTCAGTGGTTACCACTGCCACTGATGAACACAGAGACTTCCCTTTAGCCCAAGCAAGCAATGGCCTCCAAGAAACTTACAAACAGTTCAGAACAGCAAATCTGTAACTGAACTTTTTTTTAAATTTCAGAAAGTGTGCAAAAAGCAATATTTTTTGTTTTGTTTAAAGATAGCAGAGATACACAATTAGCAACAAGTTAGAACAGTGCAATAAATGACCCCACACTTGAGTGCTAGGCCAGAGACAGGTAAAATGCAAGTTTTAAGAAAAAAAAGATTTTAAAATAAGTGCAACACAGGAAATGCAATAAACAGGCTCTAGATGTGTTCTAAATACAGTTCCTAATACAGATATCAAGTTTAGCAAGCTGGAAAATGCCAAAAAGTAGATGGCAATGCAGAAATCTTAACAAATAATCTGAAGAAATAGCCAGAAAATGTATAATTAGAAGATGGAACTCTAATGTAGCACCCACAATGGAGGAATTCCAATCATCACTGAAGAAATGCATACTAATGGAGAAAAGAACTAAAGAGTTAAGAACTTTTCCTAAGCCATTGGGTAATAGTCCATGGAGGAAAGTTTTGAATCTGATTGATACGCTACAGATGGAACCAAACTCTTCTTAACTATTATAGTTTATATATTAACTTATTATTTAACTACAAATGTTTTTATCTGAATTCTTTTTGTCAGGCTGAATGTTGTTGTGTCTTTCGGATTTCCCGGTTAGGGGTCGACACAGCGGAACTCTGGTCCACTAATGATTGGCAGTAGATTTTTACGTGCCGAGTTGCCGGCCCTGACGCACATCCTTCAACGAAGGTACGCCCTTTCACGCATGTCTCCACACAGAAGACACTCTAGCTGAGAATCGAACAGGACAATGTCTTACTGTGAGGCAACAACGCTACCACAGCACCACCACCGCAGTTTTGTCAGGCTGAATGTAAATAATGTAAATAGTTATTGAATGTTATGAATGTATTAAATTATTGTGTTATTTCATCAAAATAAAAATCATTTGAGTAATAAAACGCTGCTTTGCTCTCTTTCACTCACATGTTAATACGAAGTTGTGAAAAAAGGTAATTTATCACTTGTATATTTTAAGATACCTTTACATTTTCTGCATTATATGCATCCATTCTTTTAATGTAAATAAGAAACGATTCTCCTTTTCATCTAAGTAAAATATGAAAAAAATGTATCTGCTTTTACTGTATTTGTGTTTCTTCCTACTTTTGCTTTTGCGTCATCTTAAAAGTACTCAATTGTATTTATTACTGCTTGGTGTAACTCATTCTAGGCCTTTTAGTTTAAGCACTTGGGTGTCAGACCAGTTGTTTTACATTAAGAAGGTTTGTGGCGTGCACTGTAGTGGCAGAACAGGTAGCTTGCATCCTTCTAAGTTGGGAACTGCTGATTGAGGGCTCAGTGTCTGTTATTCTAAAAGTGTATTAATTCTGGTTTAAGCACTTGGGCTTCAGGCCAGTTATTTTACATTAAAAGGGTTCGTGGTCTGCACTCTTGTGGGAGGAGAGGCTGGACTCTGCCCTTCTGAGCTGGGAATTTCTTATTAAAGGCTTATAGTGCCTGCATATTTGAACTGCTTCTTACTGAAATTGGTACACCTTGTTTGCTGTAGCATAGACTAGATCCAGGCCTGCTGAATCTAGCTTTGTTTGTATAACTTGAGCACTAATCCAGGCATTCTTTAAAGTATTCAATTGTATTTATTACTGCTTGGTAGTAACTTGATTAAAGTGTAGCTATCATTCTAAGTCTTTTGGATTAAGCACTTGGGCTTCAGACCAGTTGTTTTACATTAGGAAGGTATGTGTTCTGCACTGTGGTGGCAGAACAGGTAGCCTACATCCTTCTAAGTTTTGAGCTGCTGATTGAGGGCTCAGTGTCTGTTATTCTAAACGTGTATTAGTTCTGGTTTAAGCACTTGGGCTTCATGGGCTTCAGGCCAGTTATTTTACATTAAGAAGGTTCGTGGCCTGCACTCTTGTGGGAGGAGAGGCTGGACTCTGCCCTTCTGAGCTGGGAATTTCTGGTTAAAGGGTTATAGTGCCTGCATATTTCAACTGTTTCTTACTGAAATTGATACACTTTGTTTGCTGTAGCATAGACTAGATCCAGGCCTGCTGAATCTAGCTTTGTTTGTATGCTTGTTGTTTGTTTGCTTGTTATTTCCCTGAAATGTGGCTTTTCAGCGCTTCTGTGGATCCTTAGTGATATCTGCATTGCTTACTGTACTTATTTCCTTGTTTCACTTGAAAGAAAGTTACTGTTTGTCATTTTTGCATTTAAGTTACCTGTAACACATTGCATTTAAGTTACCTGGCACTTGCTCACTAAAGCAATTATATAAGACAGCACTAAAAAATTAAAAGCACTACACCCTCACAAACTCCCCTTGAGTACCTTGTTCCCCATTGGCCCTTTTTTCAGTTATAAAGGAATTCCCAATACTATTCTAGCATGTCCAAAGGTCAGTTGTCAATCTCCTCTCCGGTCCAGCTGGTGAATCTGGGAATCTTGAGGCAATGTTACAACTGCCTCATGTACACAGACAACCCTCTCCTCCTCCCAACAAATTCCAACACATGTGAGAGATGCAACCATATAGCCAAACTGGAGGCTAAGCTCTCTCAACTCAGTACTGGCGTAACCAGTCAGGAGGAGAAGGAAACCACACTCACTACAATTCCAGTCTCATATAGACCCACCACGACAGCAAACCAAACACATAAACACACAAAAACATACTCGGAGGCTCTAAATAAAAATCTGCCTAAGTAGCAGAGACCTCTAAAGCAGACACCCAAGCAACCGCTACCCCAACACAAAACACGTGCAACACATAGCTCACAAAGCCAGTGTGCCGAACAGTCACAGCCCTTAAGGTTAAACAACACACCTGATATACTTGTAATAGGTGACTCTATCGTCAGGCACACTGACGTCCCGCTCACCAGGCTGAACAAGGAGAAGGTCATGGTGAGCTGCCTGTCGGGTGCTAGGATCCGCCACATAACACAACCACTCAGGTCACTCCAAGACAAGTACAAATATGACTCAGTCATTGTCCATGCTGGTGTGAATGACCTGAGACATACCTCCCTGGACTACATGAAAAGAGACATAGAGGAGCTCTCTGAGCATGTAGACCAGGCCGGTATGACCCTGACCTTGAGTAGCATCTTACCCTCACCAAGAATGATGCCACAATATGAAGACAAGATGATCAATTTCAACAATTGGCTTAAGTATTGGTGTCATTTAAAGGGAATCCATGCCTGTCAGCCTGGGATGACATGCTCGACAAGCCACGATGCTTCACTAGGGACGGCTTGCACCTGTCACCCCTGGGCTTTCAGATATTGGCCAAGGCTCTTGCTACCCCCATAGTACCTTTTTTAGGCAAGGCTCAAAAGACAAACCCACCTCCATAGGTATCACAAGGGATAAGAAACTAAGAGTAATGCTACTCAAAGCCAGAAGTCTAAACCTCAAGATGCACACACTCAAAACTCTCCTTAGCATGGAGAACATCGATATCTGTGCAGTAACAGAAACCTGGTTCAAGGCTCCCGAGAGCACCCCAGCACTACTAGGTTATACCTCATACTATGCTTTTCGGCCCCAAAACTTGGACCGAACCACAAAAGGAGGGGGAGTATCAATATTCATCAAAGATACCCACACCTCCATGTTGGTGGCATAGCACGAAGCATCAGAGACTATCCATGTGCAACTAACAGTGGGTAAAACTGCCTTCCAGTTTATAGCCTGCTACAGACCACCCTCCCAAACTCAGGAACCCCACTCGGCCTTCCTGAGAACACTGGAAAATATGAAGGTGTCTCCAAACACCATTATATTTGGCGACTTCAACTACCCAAACATAGACTGGGAGCATTACTCTCGCTCCAACACCCTAGCCCAAAGGTTCCTAGAATTTATAAACTCAAATGCTATGGAACAACTTGTTACCACTCCCACAAGAGGGGAAAACATACTGGACCTGATCATCACCAACATGGGGACTCTATGCTCCAGACCAGAAGTGTATCCCTCACTGGTAAGATCAGACCGTAAACTAATCTCACTGGATATTCACATCCTGACCCCACCCCCTGCCCAGAAAACCACAGTGAAAAATTTCTCTAAAGCAAATTTCACACTCCTCAAAACCGAGGTGGAATCCTTCAAAGCCCCCGGACCTGTGGAAAATACGGCCCAGACCACAGAATCCTTTATAAACGCATTCTATGAACACCTTCAGGAATGCATGGATCATGCAATCCCAAATAAAACCAAGACCCAATCCTCCAAAGGCAGACGTCCTGTCTGGTGGACCCCAGCCATAAACGAACTATACAATAGAAGGTGGAAGCTACTACATGATTGAGCAAAATCCCAAAAAGGGAAGGCATCTCTGATCAATATTAGCAAAAAACTACGGGCACTCATAAAATCGTCTAAGGCCAGCTTCGAGAGAAAAATTGCACAGGACACTAAGGATAATCACATGGCTTTCTTTAGTTATGTTGGGAACCTGGGTGGGAATTCCCAGATATGCTCAGAATTAGTCCAAAATGACAAAAAATACACCGAACCCACAGACATTGCCAACATCATAGCTGACAGGTTCAGTGCAAACCCCCCCCCCAACAAAAGGGCAAATATCAATCCCAGCAGAGTGCTGCCCCCCTGACATCTCAGATGCTCAGGTAAAAGCAGCCCTCTCCAAAGCAAAAAAACACAGCATCAATGGGACCAGACGGTGTCCCGAGCTGCGTCCTACATGAACTCCAAGAAGAGCTAAACCCAAACATAAAACTACTGTTCAATCTCAGCCTTACTACAGGATATGTACCCAAAGAGTGGCGTACAGCAACAGTGGTCCCTCTCCACAAAGGTGGTGCCTCAACGGATCCTGGAAACTAATAGCTTGGTCTGCAAAGCTATGGAAAGGATCATCATGGACCTCATAAATAAAGATATTGGGGACCTACAGACACTGGATCCTACCCAGTTCGGCGTTGTTAAGGGCAGATCCTGCCTCTTAAACCTGGTCAATTTCTTTGAAACAGTCACCAACGCCATTGACGAGGGGAAGGTGGTCCACACAGCCTACCTGGACCTCGCAAAAGCCTTCGATACAATACCCCACTTGGGCATTATAGATAATCTCACCAGCTTAAATATAAACCCCTATGTCACTAGATGGGTTGCAAACTGGCCCAAAGACAGAACCCACATGGTTAGAATTGCTGGAGCCATGTCAGACTCCAAACCAGTTACAAGTGGTGTCCCACAAGGCTCAGTCCTGGGACCTCTCTTGTTCGGTATATATTTCTCAGAGGTACAGGCCAACACGGAAGGACTGTGGCTGACCAAGTCTGCAGATGACTGCAAACTGGGCGCCATAATCGACTCTCCAGCCGACACAAGCATCCTCCGAAAGGGCCTCGTAGAAACAGACAACTGTTGCCAGAGCCATGTCCTCAAGCTAAACGCCAAAAAGTGTATAGTCATCCCCTTTGGTAAAAACAAAGTGCCCACAAATTATCACATAGGTGGTAATCCATTAAGTACAGAAGAAGTAATTAGGGACCTGGGGACCCAAGTTGATAGCAATCTCTCATTTGACAACCATGTGGCCAAAGTGGTTAGAAAAACATTTTATATAGCCCACCTAATCATGAAGGGATTCACATCTAGATCAGGGAAGGTCATCGTGCCACTTTCCGCATCCCTCATCAGGCCCATAATTGAGTTCAATGCCCCTTTTGGGATGTACCTTACCAGACACCTGCAGCAACTGGAAAGACCCCAAAAGTACCTCACCAAGAGGATCAAAGGGCTCAAACAGATGCCATATGCTGCCCGGTTAAAGAAACTCTACTCAGTGGCATACCGCCTGCTCAGAGGCGATCTGTGCCTGACGTATAAAGCCATGTCCAACCCGGAATTAATGGACATGCTGCACCTCAGAAAATCCAAATCCCATTGAGCTACGCGCTCAAGAGACTTGAACCTCAGCACTGAAATAAATAGGACATGCTGGAGGGACAGATTCATAACCCAGAGGCTCCCTTCACTCTGGAATAAAATCCCAGTCCAGGTTAGGCAGAGTCCCTCATTGACTCTCTTCAAGAGGAATCTTGATGAGTGGATGGGAGATCGTAGGTTTACCCCGGGTATCACTTCTGTGTCACTGTTAGACAGAGGCACAGTATACTAACCTCGAAAAAGGGCATAGCAAAATTAATTTAAAATGGGTGGCGAAAGCCAAACACACTCTGGCTAGGCTTATAAATGCCCTAGGGCAGATAGCCTAGTATGAACCTATGAATAAAAAAAAAAAAGATCTGTACCAGAACTCTGCCAGATCCCAAATTTGAGCCTTTGGTGTGTAAAATGAAAGGTTTACAGAAGTCCAGAAATCTTAACCTATGGGATTCATAGGTTAAATCATAACAGGAAATAACCTCTTCTTTCTGGGAGTCCTCAGGATTCAAACTCAATTTCATTAGCTATTAGGATTTTGCAAGCAGTTCGCTCATCATCTCCAGAATACTATGTGTTGCTTTGTAAAGAAATGATAATGTCTTTTCTTTATCTGTAATTTATAACAAAGCTGTAACATCTTGTACTCAAAGAATATAAATGCACCTTGTACTTTTGTTTTACTTTACAGTTTTTTATTTAATGAATAAAACAGGAAAACAATAAGGTACTTACACCCAGAAAGAAACATAAATTGTTCCATCCTTGATTACTTTTAGCAAAATGTTACAGTGTGTTGTAATAAAGGAGACAGTAAATAGTTTTTACAAAGTGATTTACTCTATTCTCGGTCTTATCAGTCTTAGCTGTATGTTACAGAGCTTCATCATATGAAGCTTTAGTTTAGTTAGAGCTTAGTTACAGAACTTTTCAGTGATAAACACAATTAATCAATAGATGTGCTCAGAATGGAGATAAAGGGCCAGATTCCAAAAAAAAAAACAAAATCCCTTGATTTTGGTGTAAATGATTTCAGTACACAGATTCTAAAGCACATTCCCTAGGTGTAAGTGACATACTTTTGTGTAAAGCCTGAGATTCCAGACGACTAGAGCCTTTTGAGATTCCCAAAAACATAAGTAGCCTGTTTTTGCTTATTTATAGTATTTACTGCACTTTTTTGTTGCCTGCTACCTACTTTTATACTGTATTTATATACTGTGTACTAAACTACACTGTTGTACTGTAACTGTCTGCCCTAATGTACCTGTTAAATCAAATTTTATTTCTGTTTTGACTGTTTACAAAGCTTTTTTGCTATTTTCAGTGTTTAAGTATTTACTGGTATTTTTCACAGTTTTAAAGGTATCTCTGTTTTAAAGGTATCTGTTCCACTTGTTCTGGTTTTCTTGACCAAACGACTGATCTATTGATCCTCATAAATAAAGACATAGGTGACCTCCAACCATGGATCCTACCCGATTTGGCTTTGTCAGGGGCAGATCCTGTCTGTTAAATCTGGTGGACCTTGAAAATGTGACCAGGGCCATTGACAAGATCAAAACTGTGCACACAGCATACCTTGACTTGACAAAGGCTTTGAACAATACCAAATTAAAGCATTACTGATAAACTTAGGAAACTGAATGTAAATCCTTTCATTGTAAGATAGGTTGCCAGCTTGCTCACAAACTGGACACACACTGTCAAAGTGGGTGACTCCATATTCGCCAGCAGACCTGTTACTAGAGGGGTGCCACAGGGGTCAGTGCTGGGTCCCCTACTGTTTGGTATATACTTCTCAGAATTTAAGGTCAAAACTAAGGGGTTTTGGCAGACCAGTTTTGCAGTCGACTGCAGACTAGGTGCAATCATTGAATCCCTAAATGAAGTCAGTATACTCCTGGAGGGTCTCACACAGACCAAACGACTGATGTATTAGGCACAGTCTCAAACTGAATGCAAAGAAATTCATCATCTTTCCCTTCGGCACAAACAGTGTCCCTTCACACTATCAAATCAACAACAATACCCTAAGTACCACAAAGTGGTAAAGGACCTGAGATCACAAGTTGACTACAACCTTAACTTCACCACCATGTGTCTACTCTAGTAAGGAAGGCTTTTCACATAACACACTTGGTTAGTAAAGGCATCATCTCGAGAGCAAAAGAGGTTTTAACCCCTCTATACTCGGCACTAATCTGGCCCATTCGGCATGTACTGTACAAAGCACCTGCAACAACTGGAGAGACCTCAAAGGCTTCTAAAAAAGAAGATCAAGGGGCTCCACATGTGCCTTACACAGACCAACTACTAGACCAAAAACCAGCCTACTAATTCTGAGCTTAAATATTCAAAGTATTAACAATAAGGTACACTCATTGCATGCACTACTATCCACCTACTCCCCTGATATAATTTGTCTGACTGAAACCCGGCTAAAGCCCACTACAGCAGACAATGAGTTATTTTCTATTGGATACAATGTACTACATCATGATAGACTGCCTAAAAAGGGGACAGGGGTAGTATTACTCTATAAGAACACCCTAAATATCACCACCGTTAATCCACAAATCCCTTCCTTCAGTAACTCTGAACTCCTCCTAGCTAAACTCAAACTTAGCGACAAAAAGTCAGTCAGTATTATCACATGCTGTATACCACCAGGTAACAACATCCCTACCCTAGAAACCTTTCTACAATGGACAAGTCAAAACCTGCCCCAGGAAACTATCATCTTTGGTGACTTTAATGTAGATTGGAGCACATGTTCAGCTATTAACCTCACAAACCATATCCACCTCTACAGTTTCTCACAAGTCATCCAATGAAGCACTAGATTAGGAAATGCAAAAATCAAAGAGAGCCTCCTAGACTGGATCTTAATAAATAAGACCAATACCTCTTACCAAGCAGGCGTCCTCCCAGACTCCCTTAGCAACCATCAATCCACCTTCCTACTAAAACTCAAAACCAGGCCAACCCTACCCCCATATTACAAACAACCCATAACACAAAAAACTTTGACTCCAGCAAATTCAAACTCAAGCTAAGCACCATAACTAGAACATACTAAAAGTACTACCGCTAGAAGAAGCCATAACCCATTTCAATAACACTTTCCTAGAAAACCCTACATGCCCACGCTCCAACCTGGACCACTAAACTCAAAATGAAAACACCCCCTGGCTTACCAGAGAGACTAAAAATAGAATATCAAAAAGGAACAAAGCCTGGTATCACTGGAGAGCCACAAAACCCCCAGCAGCTAAGGAACAATTCCAAATCCTTAGAAATGAGACAAAAAAGCAGTTCTCCTAGATAAAAAGAATCATTTCCTACAGCTAGAGAACAAGCTTCAAAACAACCCCAAGAAATTCTGGGCAGGAATAAATAAACTACTCCACCCTGGCAGACCCTCCACCCCACCTCCAACCACCACTAGTGAAATCACAAATATACCAGACACATTTAACAAATACTTTCTAATCTTGTTCAAAAACAGCCCACATCCACCACCACGAATTACCCAGAAGTGTGGATAGACCCAAAACAACATTCCAGTTTCAATCCATCCCTACCAACTATGTCAAAAAGGTTGCTATCCAAACTTAAACCTAGTACACTAGCAGCTGATGGGATACATGCTGAATACCTTCAGTTGGCTGCCAATGAACTTGCCTTCCCTATATCCATCCTTCTAAACAGATATATCTCAGAAAGCGTAATAGCAGCCATATGGAAGACCTATATTATCCCCCTCCAAAAAGGCGGTACCTCCACCGACTTCAACAACTATCGCCCCATAGCCATCCTGCCTCCACTAGCTAAAAAACTTGATAAATGTATGCACCACTAACTTATGCCATACCTGATAAACAACCAACTTCTCTCTCCTACCCAACATGGATTTCAGCCTTCTCATAGCACAACCACTGTCCTGCTCTCTTTCACAAACCTCATCAACCAAAACAAACACACAGGCAATCTGACTTCTGCCATATTCTTCGACCTATCAAAGGCCTTTGATATGGTCAACCATCTTAAACTAGTACAAGCCCTTACTGACCTTGGCCTTAGTAACCAAGCATTAGCCTGGCTTCTGAACTATTTACAAGGAAGACAACAAGCAGTTTGGTGGGACGACAACCTCTCGACACTGCTACCCATCACTACAGGAGTCCCACAAGGTCCTATTTTAGGTCCCCTCCTATTCTCCATTTTCACCAATAATCTCCACAGCATCTGTCAAGATCCAACAGTTGTACAATATGCTGACGACTCAACACTTGTCTGTTTAGCCAATCTGAAAAAGCCTTCCACACCACTGAAAACAGGTTTCTTAACAAAAACCTGATACTAAATCCAAAAAAAAAAAAAAACTGTTGCTATTTACACCTAACAAATCTACCACGATACCTAGCCCATTTAATATTGTGTCCAGAGATGGGACTGTCATCTCCCCTGACACACACACTAAATTGCTAGGAATGACCATTGATAATAACCTCAAATTTGATCAGCATATAAATCAAACCATTAAAAATATCCACAAAAAACTAGGCAGTCTATATAAAAATAAACCATTTCTAACACAACCTGCTACGATAACAACTGCACAAACTCACCTCCTTTCCACACTATTTTATGCCTCACCCATTCTCACTAACTTACCCAAAACCGAAATTGCCAAACTCAACACCTGTTACAATCAAATTGCAAAATTTGCTACCAGTGCCCCCTACCGAGCTCACCACTGCTATTCCCTAAAACAACTTGGCTGGCTTGAATTCCCTAATCTCCTAAACTATCATCAACTTTCCTTTGCCCACAATCTCCTACTACTCCCAGACAAAACTCCAGCTCTGGACAATCTACTAGAACTACAAGCTAAAACTAGACAACTTCACTGCAGTAACAAAAAAATGAATCAAGGTCACCAAGACCAACAACACAGCAGGGAACTCCCTCTTCCCTAACTACATAGGCAAAATTTGGAATTCCCTACCTACTGCTATTGTGTCAGGAGGCTCAAAGGTTACATTTAAAAGACTCCTGAAAGATCACCTAAAGCACACTTGGATATGCACATATTCCCCACCTGGCTGACCCCCCACCACCACCCTCTCCCCTTACTCTTGCCCTCTGACTTCAGCTTCATCACCAAAAGAATGCAACTTCTCTAGCTTCCTTCCAGTTCCACCTCTAATTCTAACCCCTTAGCCAATACCCATATGTCACTGCTAGGACACTATCTATTGCTAAACTTTACTTTTCTCCTTACAACTCTACTCTTACCTTATAGTTAAGCTACTTACACATCCCACTTTTCTTACTTAATCTGTTATCCAATTTCCCATCTCTGTCTCTTCTCCTGCTACTGTACTCCCTACTATGTTTAAGCTTTGCTCCCTTTGTTGCTATACTCCCTGTTGTGGCTAAGCAAAAAATGCAACCCCCACTAACAGTGTTCACCATCATGTAATGCCTCAACCTAAAACTGTAAAAGATGTGTTCAGTCTATGCAAATATGTTAAGTCTTAAGCTTCAATGCTATGTTACTGGTCATTGTTAAGTTTGGTACTATCTATGTAAATTTGAATGCTTCTGTATACACCTTATATTTTGCTTAAAATTTAACTGTGGAGCTTTTCTCCCCAAGCCTCTGCTGAAAATGGACATGCATCCAGTCGGACTTTCCCAATCAACAAATGTAAAGTAAATAAATAATAAATAAATGTTGTATAGACTTCTTAGTGGAGACTTATGCCTGGCCTACAGAGCAATCCAAGACCCAAAGCTAATGAACTTGCTGCATATCAGTAAATCATACGGGACTAGGGATACCGCATTCAAGGGATCTAAATATGGCCTGCAACTTAAATAGGACATGCTGAAGGGACATATCTATCTCCCAATGACTGCTGCATCTTTGGAACAGGCTACCAGTTCATGTGAAACAGAGCATCTCTGACACTGTTCAAGAGGAACCTGGACAAGTGGATGGGGCACTGTAAATTCTTACTGGAGATAGCACCCACAACCCTCCTGGACATGGGCAGTCATCACTAAATGCAGTTTTGGGTATTGACTAACATTTTCATGGTATTACATTGGGATGAAACAGCTAGGCTTAAAATGAGCTCCGGGTCAATAGCCTAGTAATCTCCTATGATCCTATGAACTATAAGGCAGGATAAAGCAGGCTTACACTGCAGTACATCACTTACATCTAGCTTTTTGGATTTAGAGTTGGTTTACACTGAAGTAAGTAACTTACACTAAACGCAAGTCTTTTGGAAGTGGCCCAAAGAGTGTACTGGCACAAAACTGAAAAAAAAAGTAGTGAATAAGGATGGAAAACAGAGACATGTGATTCCTGGCTATGGTAAAATGGTGTATAAAGCAAAGCCAGATGAGTGGAGGAGGGCAGAAAATTCAAGGGAACAATAAACAGTGGTAAGGAGCACTACAAAAGAAGGGGCGACAATTGGTAGAATAATAAGTCTTGTTACTTTTCTAAAATGACGTTCATCATTGCTTAACATACCATACATTTTTCATTTATGATCCTTAGTATTCATAAGGCCTAAAGACCCCATTATTAGCTTCCATAATTCTTATGCTTTTATTAAATGTAAGTCCATAAAGCATTTCCCTGTCATCAAATTTCCTTTTTTTCAAGTTATAGAAAAGACAGCTGTTATGCCTTATCGTAAGAACTGTACATTAAAGTGAGCAACCACTAAAAAAGTTTAACACATAACAAGCTCCCCCGACAAAAACCAAGCTAGGATGGGCAGACTCCCCCTGAAAAGACTGCAAATGTGTAGCATTCCCTGGCATCTAAATATGTCACAGTACATATATGAGGCTGATAGATTCAGGGGACCCACAGGGATACTAACAAGTATTCACCTCACATACATCTGCATGTAGAGATAAAACGAAGGCAGGCTGTCACAAATCAGTGCTGTTACATGCAGCCAGTTACTGTTGCAGGGTATACTGACATTCTTTACACAGGTAGGTTACTATGGCAACAGGTAGCAGGACCAGTGGCAAAATAAAATGCCAGCCCCAAGAAGGCATGTAGGTGAAGCCAGATAGAAAACAAAGCAGTAAAACAACACGCATCAGAGACTTGCCAAGCCATTAAAAAAAAAATAACTCCATGGCACATACATGGAATGGAAACAAATCACTAGACAGCACAGCCATGTCTGTCTGGTAATAGCACATAGAAATAAGTAAATTCCAGTGGTATCCCCGAAGTCTCAAACAACCCACTAAACAAGTATAGTGTGTCCAAAAACAAAACAGTGTAAGAAACTTCTCTGTCTGGAAGATTATCAATCCATATATATTCAGTTAATCTCTGTATATTAATCAGATCAGATAGTGGCAGTAGAAGTAGTGAAATTAAACTCATCCTAAGTCAAAAAAATTATAAAAAATATATAATCTGAAGTATTGTACAGAATTACTAAATAAATATTTTAAAGTGATCCAAGCAGGGTAGGCAGTCTGTTTCCAGTCGAAAATCCTTTATTAAGTACACAGACAAATGATCCAAATAAAACAAAAATAGCAGAGGAATAGCTTCCTCACGGCAAGGGAGTGGTTTATTGTGCTGTAAAACAAAGTGTTATTGGTATACATGTTAAATTCACATCCCTTCCCTCATCAGTGTGACATTCGAGCTGGTCCTGCCCTGCTTAGTAGCTGTCATAATAATATAACTCTTATGTACTTTAAATAAATTAAATATGATGTGGTACCTCTTATTTAACCGGATTATTAAGTCTGTGATTTTATCTAAGACAAGATACTACACGTTTGGAAATATAGACCATTTGGCGATCAAAACATACAGATTTGCTGTATCCAGGACTGCTTGTAAGCTTCTGAGCCCCCTCAAGCCTTTCTGTGTTGCAGGGAAGCCTTCTAGCTTATCAGTGGGAGTGGTAAGCACTAGGTAGCCTATCTACCACAAGAGTGGTTTCTGGTCCAGAAATTGTAATTTATTGGCCGTTTGGGCAGTTTTTCCATCTCTTTCAACTTTCTGGTTTAAAAGCCCACATTTGTGCTTGTTTCCCACCTTTCCTGTAACTAGTCTAGTCCAGATTCAGATTTGCTGTATACAGGACTGTTTGTAAGCTTCTAAGCCCCCCAAGCCTTTTTGTGTTGGAGGGAAGCATTCTAGCTTATCAGTGGGTGTGATAAGCACTAGGTAGCCTATCTACCACAAGATCCAGGTACAAATTCTTAGTTTTAGCACTTGTTTAGAACTTGTTATTAGCACTAAATGTGTTTCCCACCCACTCTCCGTGTTCTTGTTTTGGTGGTAATCTTGGTGGCTTTGAATCTGCCCGCCCCTCTTGTAAATTTGTATTTGGTTACTCCTTCTGGGCCCATCTCATTTGCTCACTCAGCTAAGTGCAGTGAAATCATATTCTGATTTCAGGCACTCCTACTGTGTACAAAGAGAGCATTTGGGAAGGACAACCCCTGTAGCCTCTTAATCCTGCTATGTTCCCTCTCTCAAAAAAACAAAAAAAAAAAAAAAAAAATATATATATATATATATATATATATATATATATATATATATATACATACACTTTACTTAGCTGTTCTTACTGTAAGTGTCTTAGTTGCTGTTCTGCGTGCTGTTATCTGTTCAGTCGCTCTTACTCTGCAATTATTACTGCTTCTTAGTAGCCTTCTAATTTAATGCCTTCTGCACTTGTTTTTTAGTCATTTGTTAATTTAATTGCATTTAATTAAACTGTATTTGCCGTAATATTGCTACACATTTGTGCTAGCCTGCACTGTATTTGAATTGTATATACTGCTGTTTTAGCTGCTTTTCTGTAAAAAAATAAATATTCTAAGCTTGTTTCCTGCCTTTCCTGTAACTAGTCTAGTCCACCAGGACAGTTTGTAAGCTCCTGAGCCCCCCAAGCCTTTCCATGTTGGAGAGAAGCCTTCTAGCTTATCAGTGGGAGTGGTAAGCACTAGGTAGCCTGTCTACCACAGGAGAAGAGGTTTCTGGCCCAGAAATTATAGTTTTTTGGCCGTTTGGGAAGCTTTTCCATCTCGTTCAACCTTCTGATTTAAAAGCTTGTGTTTGCGCTTTTTTCCTTCCTTTCCTTTTACTAGTCTAGTCCAGGTACAGATTTGCTGTATCCAGGACTCTTTGTAAGCTTCTGAGCCCCCCAATCCTTTCTGCGTTGGAGGGAAGCCTTCCAGCTTATCAGTGGGAGTGGTAAGCATTAGGAAGCCTATCTACAACAAGAGGAGTGGTCCCTGGCCCATAACTTGTACCTTATTGGCCGTTTGAGCAGTTTTTTTTCCATCTCTTTCAACTTTCTGGTTTAAAAGCCGCATTTACGCTTGTTTCCTGCCATCCCTGTAACTAGTCTAGTCCAAATGCAGACTTGCTGTATCCGGGACTGTTGGTAAGCGTCTGAGCCCCCCCAAGCCTTTTTGTGTTGGAGGGAATCCTTCTAGCTTATCAGTGGGAGTGGTAAGCACTAGGTAGCTTATCTTCCATGGGAAGAGTGGGTTTTGGCCCATAAATTGTAGTTTATTGGCTATTTAGGCAGTTTTTCATCTCTTTCAACTTGCTGGATTAAAAGCCTGTGTTTGTTCCCCGCCTTTCCTGTAACTAGTCTAGTCCAGGTACAGATTTGCTGTATCCAGGACTCTTTGTAAGCTTCTGAGCCCCCCAAGCCTTTCTGTGTTGGAGGGAAGTCTTCTAGCTTATCAATGGGAGTGGTAAGCATTAGGTAGCCTATCTACCACAAGAGGAGTGATTCCTGGCCCAGAAATTATAGCTACTGGCCGTCTGGGCAGTTTTTTCCCATCTCTTTCAACTTTCTGGTTTAAAAGCCGCACTTGCACTTGTTTCCCACCTTTCCTGTAACTAGCCTAGTCCAGATACAGAGTTGCTGTATCCTGGACTATTAGTAAGCTTCTTAGCCCCAGAAACCTTTCTGTGTTGGAGGGAAGCATTCTAGCTTATCAGTGGGAGTGGTAAGCACTAGGTAGCCTATCTACCACAAAAGGAGTGGTTCTTGGCCCAGAAATTGTAGTTTATTGGCCGTTTGGGCAGTTTTTCCATCTCTCTCAACTTTCTGGTTAGAAAGCCCATATTTGCACTTGATCCCCACCTTTCCCATAACTAGTCTAGTCCAGGTACAGATTTGCTGTATCCAGGACTGTTTGTAAGCTTCTGAGCCCCCCAAGCCTTTGTGTTGGAGTGGAGCCTTCTAGCTTATCAGTGGGAGTGGTAAGTACTAGGTAGCCTGTCTACCACAAAAGGAGTGGTTCTTGGCCCAGGAATTGTAGTTTATTGGCCATTTAGGAAGCTGTCCATCTCTTTCAACCCTCTGGTTTAAAAGACAACATCTGCACTTGTTTCCCATCGTTCCTGTAACTACCCTACTGGAAAGCACTAGAAAGCCTTAAACTGATACACGCCTTCTAACTTAAAAGAGAGTCTTTGGAGTGATTAAGTATCAGTTTTCTGTATTTTCTTAATGTACTTAACTGTTTTCCGCCTAAACGCTGATTTTCCAGCATTTATTGTGATTTAAAAGCTTGTTTTTTCACATATTGTACTTATTTGACTGCCTGCACTTTTAAAAAGTTGTTTTTTTGTTTAAATAATTTAACTGTTGTAGGCTACACATTAAAGTATGATAGCCTTTTCTGATTGCTTGTAGTTGTTTATAGCTGTTTTTAGTGTACTTTTTATTGTTTTTGCCTTATCTTTTCAAAAAAAAAAAAAAAAAAAAAACATTCCTTGTTTCCCACCCTTCTAAGCTAGTATAGTCCACTTTTCAGTTTAGTGCTAAATTCAGGGCTGTGTTACAAGTTTCTGAGTTGCCCATACCTTACTTGGATAGAGGGAAGTTTCTCTGTTCACCTGTGAGAGAGGGGAACTTTGAGCAGCCATCTGTCCCTGGAGGAGTGGTACTAGCCCAGAAGTTAGTAGTTTAAAAACCACATTTGCACGGTTTTGCGTGCCGGGCAGCACCAGTTAGCTACAGTTAAATTATTCCTGGCTCCACTAAGTCTCCTCTTCAGTTTTTCCTTTGAAACTAGTTTCTCAACCTAAGCACTCAAAAAGTATCCTACAGTCCAGCACTTGCTCAGACCTAATAGCAAGCACTAATATACCCCGACACTTGATTGCCCAGCAGGGCAAGGCTCTTGATCCACCCATCACCAACCAAGCGACTAAGCAGCTCACCCTACTATTCAGGCATGACTAAAGGGCAACTTCAGGTGTACTCTTCAGTCCAGCTGGTGAACCTGGGTATCCTGAGGCAATGTTACAACTGCCTCATGTACACAGACAACCCTCTCCTCCTACCACAAAACACTAACATATGCGAGAGATGCAGTTATACAGCCAAACTGGAGGCTAAGGTCTCTCCACCCAAGTCTGGAACAGACAGTCATGTGGAGAAGGTTAACACTTGCACCACACCTCCAGCCTCACATAGACCTACTAAACCATCACTGGCAAAAAATACACATAAATACACTAAATCATACTCGGAAGCTCTAAATAAAAACCTGCAAAAGCATCCGAGAGCTCCAAACCAGACACCCAAAAAACCTGCACCTCCCGTCACAAACCAGACAACACATAAAACACAAAATCAATGTGCCGCACAATCACAGCCCTTAAGGCGAAATAACTTGTACCTTATTGGTAGTAATAGGTGACTCTATAGTCAGGAACACTGACGTCCCACTCACTAGGCTGGACAAGGAGAAGGTTACTGTTAGCTGCCTTTCGGGAGCCAGAATCCGCCACATAACACAAGCACTCAGGTCACTCCAGAACAAGTACAAATATGACTCTGTCATTGTTCATGTTGGTGTGACTGACCTGAGACGTACTTCCCAGGACTACATCAAAAGAGACACGGAAGAGCTCTCTGATCATGTAGCCCAGGCAGGTATGACCCTGACCATGAGTAGCATCCTGCCCTCACCAAGAATGATACCTCAGTATAAAGAAAAACATGATCATTTTCAACAATTGGCTAAGTTTCTGGTGTCATTCAAAGGGGATCCAGTGTCTGTCAACCTGGGACGACATGCTCGACAAGCCGTGTTGCTTCGCAAGAGACGGCTTGCACTTGTCACCCCTAGGCTTCTGAATACTGGCCAAGGCTCTTGCTGCCCCCATAGTTCCTTTTTTGGCCAGGCTCAAAAGTCAAACCCACCTCCATAAACAGCAGAAATAAAAAAATGAAGGTTATGGTACTCAACGCCAGGAGTTTAAATCTCAAAATGCATGTGCTCGAAGCACTCCTCAGTATGGAGAACCTCGACATTTGTGCAGTAACTGAAACCTGATTCAAGGCTCCAGAGAGCCCTCCAGCTCTACCGGGCTACAACTCATACCACACATTTTTGCCACAGAACACAGACCAAAACACAAAATGAGGGGGGTGTATCCATATTCATCAAGGATACCTACACATCCAGGTTAGTGGCGCAGCATGATACCTCTGAGATCATTCATGTGCAACTAACATTGGGCAAATCTGCAATGCAAATTGTGGCCTGCTACAGATCACCCTCCATGACCCAGGACCGCCACTCTGCCTTTCTGGAGGCACTGGAAAACATGAAGGTCCTAGCAAACACCCTGATATTGGGTGATTTCAATTACCCTACAATTAAATGGGAAAACTACTTGAGTACAAACTCCAAGGCTCAGCGCTTCCTGGAATTTATCAACTCAAATGTCCTGGATCAGCTGGTAAACTCCCCTACCAGAGGTGAAAACATATTGGACCTGGTCATCACCAACATGGGCGACAGGTGTTCCGCACCTGAGGTCAACCTGTCACTGGTTAGATCAGACCATAAACTAATCACTCTGGATGTCCACACCCCACCACCACGCCCAACCACGGAAACCACAGTGAAAAACTTTTCTAAAGTAAACTTCATCTTACTTAAGACAGAGGTGGTAAGTTTCACAGCCCCCACGCTAAAGGATAACGCTGCCCAAGGTGCAGAATCCTTTACAAATGCACTCTATGAGCACCTACAAGGATGCATGGATCATGCCATCCCTGGCAAAACCAAGACTCACTCCCCTAAGAGAAGGAAACCAGTCTGGTGGACCCCTGCCATAAACAGGTTATACAATAAAAGGAGGAAACTAGTTCAGAAAAAAAAAGCAAATCCCAAGAAGGAAAAACATCCCTAATCAGTATCAGAAAGAAACTAAGGTCCCTCATAAAAATCATCCAAGGCTAACTTCAAAAGAAAAATAGCCAAGGATTCAAAAGATAACCACAAAGCCCTCTTTAGCTATGTCAAGAATCTAAGTGGCAACTCACTGATATGCTCTGAGCTAGTGCAAAATAGCACAAAATATACTGAACCTACTGATATTGCCAACATCCTGGCAGATAGATTCAGGGCAAACTTCACCCCCCCCCCCACCTCCAAAAGGGCCCACAACAGTACCGGAAAAGTGTAGTGTCCCAGAAATCACAGACACACAGGTGAAAACAGCCCTTTCAAAAGCCAAAAACAAAGCATCATTGGGGCCAGATGGTTGCCCAGGATGTGTCTTGCACAAACTACAGAACAAACTAACCCCCCACCTAAACACACTGTTCAACCTCAGCCTCTTCACAGTCTATGTGCCCATAGAATGGCGCACAGCAACGGTTATTCCACTCAACAAAGAAGGGGCCACAACTGACCCTGGTAACTATCGCCCCATAAGCCTGACTAGCCTGGTCTGCAAGGCTATGGAGCGCATCATCATGGAACTCATTAACAAAGACATTGGGAACCTCCAAACACTTGACCTGACCCAGTTCGGCTTTGTTAAGGGCAGACCATGCCTGCTAAACCTGGTTGACTTCTTTGAGACAGTCACCAAGGCCATAAATGAGGGAAAGGTGGTTCACACAGCCTACCTTGACCTTGCCAAGGCATTTGACACCATTCCTCACTCAGGTATTATAGAAAAACTCACCAGCCTGATCATAAACCCGTACGTCACAAGATAGGTTGGCAGCTGGCTTACAGACAGAACTCACGCGGTAAGAATAGCAGGCTCCCGGTCCGACTCTAAACCAGTCACAAGTGGTGTCCCGCAAGGCTCGGTCCTGGGACTCCTACTGTTCGGCATATACTTCTCAGAAGTACAGGCAAACACAGGAGGACTATGGCTAACCAAGTTTGCCGATGACTGCAAACTGGGAGCCATAATTGACTCTCCGGCTGACACGGACATCCTCCAAAAAGGCCATACTGAGACGGACACCTGGTGCCAAAGTCATGGCCTCAAGCTAAATGCCAAAAAAATGCGTAGTCATCCCATTTGTGAAAAACAAAACACCCATGGATTACCACATAGGTGGCATGCCCTTAATACAGAAGAGGTAATAAGAGATTTGGGGACCCAGGTAGATAGTAATCTGTCCTTTGACAATCATATTGCCAAAGTAGTTATGAAATCCTTCTATATGGCCAATCTAATTACTAAAGGGTTTACAACTAGAAATAAAGAGGTTATAGTGCCCCTCTACTCATCACTCATCAGACCCATCATAGAGTATAATGCCCCATTTGGGATGTACCTCACAAGACACTTCCAACAGCTGGAAAGACCACAAAAGTACCTCACCAAGAGGATTACTGGCCTCAAGCATATGTCCTATGCAGACCGACTGAAAAAATTCTGGCTGTACTCAGTGGCATATCGCTTACTCAGAGGTGATCTCTGCCTGGCTTACAAAGCCATGTCCAACTCATAATTGATGGACATGCTCCACCTAAAGAAATCCAAGTCACTGCAAGTCACGCACTCTAGTGAGCTAAACCTCCACACAACAATAAATAGAACATGCTGGAGGGATAGATTCCTGTCGCAGAGACTCCCCATGCTTTGGAACAAAATTCCTATCTACATTAGGCAGAGCCCCTCACTAACACTCTTCAAGAGAAACCTTGACGAGTGGATGGTTAACAGAAAATACACCCCTGGGATCACTTCATTGGCTGTGCTTGACAGAGGCTCAGTTAATTAATCAATGGGACGGCGAAAGCTGACACACTCTGGCTAGGCTTATAAATGCTCTCGGGCAGATAGCCTAGTACCTACCTATGAACCTATAAATAAGCTACAAATTATTACAGCACTCAACCCTCCTCTTTACCTAGAGGAAAACAGATTTTTGTACTTACTTTCCTCACTTGCTTAGAGAGAAACAGCTCTTATACTCACTTTCCTCACTTGTCTAGAGGAAAGTATTTTTTATTCAGGCATGTCCAAGGGTCAGCTCCCAGTGTTCTCTCCTTCTTATGATGAATCTGGGCATCTTGGGGCAATGTAGCAATTGCCTCATGTACACAGACAACCCTCTCCTCCTACCACCCAACACCGCAGTCTGTGAGAGATGCACTTATCTAGCCAAACTGGAGGTAAAGCTCTCTCCAACCAAGACTAAACTTGACAGTCAAGAGGAGAAGGTAAACACTTGCACCACACCACACTCCTCACATAGTCCCACTAAACCTACACCACCAAAATTCACACATAGAAACACAAAAACATTCACGGAGGCTCTCAATAATAATCTGCTCAGGATTCAGGATGTTTTTAACATCTGACTTTCATAGCCTCTCACTAGAAAATCATTCTCTAAGTTGTTCAGGTTTCTCAAAAATGGGTCCATCTCTGTGGTAATTCTAGCTAATCTATAGCCCTGGGACTCCACTACATTATACTTGGTTTTTGTAGGATGCAGGCTTTTACTGTGGAGTAATAAGTTAACCCTCGGTTTTCTGAATAGATCAGTGGTGATTCTATTGTTGGTGTCCTTGGAGATTTGCATATTTAAGAAAGTGGTTGAAGTATCGCTATGGGAAGAGGTAAACATCAGGAAGGGTGTTGTTTGATTGAGGTTAGTGATAACATTATTTATTTATTATTTTACATTTGTTAACCGGTGGTGTCTGACTGAGCCGAAAAGGCCCTTTTTCAGCAGAGGCCTGGGGAGAAAAGCTCCACAAAGAAAAATTACAGACACATTTAGTTATTTAGACATAATCAGTATACACACAAATTACAAGAGACATGTTTTACAGTGGTATGCAGCACATAAACAGTTACAGTGGAGAGAACAAACAAAAAATATTAATCTTAAAAATAAAGATAATTAATATATTTGTGGTGTACAGCTGAAATTGGCAACATAGGTAGAATACAAACATAGTACACAGGTACCATGTATCAGGTATAATAATAGTTATAATGTTTTTTCTTAGGAGGGTTTTTAACTAATTTCCTGATATCCATCTCACATTTCACTTTGAAAGCAGCTAATGTTTGATGTTGTGGAGGACAATAGTTCCTAGGCCTTTTTATAGTTTCATCAATAGGCTTATTTTTAATGTCATTATTTTTGCCATGAAACTATAACCTTAAGTTGAGCTTCCTAACAAACATTTTAAGATCTATCAGTACCTAAGCTAGATCACTCCTGCAGCTTGGTACAAAAGTAAGTCCTTTTAACAAGGCACTTTTTTCATCTTCAGTCAGTGCTTTAATAGAATGGTTCCAGATAAGTGGAGCACCTGTTATTATAGCTGGTTTGCAGTCGGGGTTCCAGTTGGGATTGCCCAGGTTTTGTATTTTATTGTATTTAGGAGGTATGCTTGTGACTGATACCACTAGCTACAACCAAAAGATAGAGAACATGCTGGAGGATAACAGATTTTATGATTTATTTTCCATGGATGATATAAAAAGAGCATATGATTTATGGAACACTAATCTCACCATGTTATGGGAAGAAAAACTTATTATTAAAAGTCTTTATAATTATTTATGGAGCCCATGCCCATGTTTACCTTACTTTTTTAGAATACCGAAGCCACACAAGAACAGAGAAGACGCACCTTATAGACCAGTGGTAGCAAGTGGAGGTTCCCTTACCTTTAGCAGAAAAGAATAAGTCATACATAAGAGATTCCATGGATTTTTTGAGGAAAATAAAAAACATTATAGTGGAAGCTGACAGTATTTTATTAATTATCGACGTGGAATCCTTGTTCCCAGCGCTCACTCACAATTACTATATAACAGCAGCTATGGAATCTTTTAAGAAACATAATCAAGGTACACAGGCACAACTGTAAAAGTTAAGCAAGCTCATTAATCTTGTACTTGACTTTAATTTCTTTACTTTCAATGGCAAACACTACAAACAAAAAACAGGTATAACAATGGGGGCTGCCATGGCTCCCAGCATAGCTAACATAGCCCTGGGCAAGTGGGAGGAGGACATTGTGTTAAACAACACAGACTACATGCAGCATATTACATGCTATTTACATTTTATTGATGACATCTTTACTGTGTGGGAAGGTGACACCTTCCAGTTTGGAGATTTTATCACTTACCTCAATCAAACAACCCCCTTCCTGAAGTTTACCTCTTCCCATAACTATACTTCAACCACTTTCTTAGATATGCATATTTCCAAGGACACCAAGAATAATAGAAGCACCACTGATCTGTTCAGTAAACCAACGAGGGTTAACTTATTACTCCACAGTAAAAGCCTGCATCCTTCAAAAACCAAGTATAATGTAGTGAAGTCCCAGGGCTATAGATTAGCTCGAATTACCACAGAGATGGAACCATTTTTGAGAAACCTGAACAACTTAATAGAATGATTTTCTAGTGAGAGGCTATGAAAGTCAGATGTTAAAAAAACATCCTGGAACCCATTATAGAACTGGAAAGGACTGAAGCACCTTCACTTAACCTCCCCAGTAGGAGAATGTTAAGAAATGCGGTACTTTTCCATTATCAGGGCAACACTGTTAACTCTAATAAACAGATAATGCTGTTACCAAAGCTGAACTGCGTTTTTCTTCAGAAGCACATGCTCCGTTTTTTCTTACTGTTAAAGAACAAACTTCCCGAAGACATAAGCTTTCCTTGGAAATGACACATTAATAGAAACTAACGATGTTTATTTATTAATCATAGTATGCGTAGCTTTTCCGTGGAATAGTTAGTTATCTACCCCTTTTTTAGGCAGACGTTTTTTCAAATGTTGCAAAGAAATCAGCATATTAGCAGTAGGATTTCATTGAGGAGTGTACATTCTGATGATTTTAGTTTTTTTTTTTTTTTTTGGCTTGTTTGTTTTACGCATATGTCCCAACTGCCTCGAAATACAGAATGTCCACTTTTGGCCTTATATATCGGTCTGTTCCTAATAACATTTGTGGCACTTAATTGAATACTACAGTTACGAAACAGTGACAGTTTGTTTGTAGGCATCATATCCTTCAGCAAATGCATGCTAATGCAAATTCTGTCATTCTGGCAACTTTATAAGTGTATAGGAGCAACGTTTAACCATGTCATATGTGTATTAATCTCTGTAGTTATAGTATACTTACTGTACGTAAGTTATTTCTCACTTAGCATGAAGTGTTAATGCAGAAGCGTAGTCGTACGTATGCGTGCTGCTGTCATAATGTTTAAAAACACTATGTCAGCCCAGGGCACGTTTCTCAATCAATCAGGGACACGTTTCAACAGAATCAGGGACAAATCCAAAGAAAATCATGGACACTTTTAAAATATTAATACTATTAAGACAAGACAATGGCAGAATAAGCGACTGTGAAGTGATATACATTTGCTGAAGTAAACTATATCTATAATTCTTATTGTCAAAAACAAAAAAAATGTTTTCCGATGTTGGGCTGAATAAGCGAAAGTGACCTGATAAACATTTGCTGAAGTAAAATAAGTCTATAATTCTTATTGTCAAAAAAAAATTACTGTTTTCCAATGTTGGGCTGATTACAGAAATTGCAAAACCGCTCATTAACAGTGTTGCCCTGATAACGGAAAAGTACCAGAAATTCCACAGAGAATAACAAATGTAAAAATAGCTGCATCCTGACATACACTTTGGATTATCATAGTATCAAAAATGTTATTGAAGAAAACTGGGCCATTGTCTCAGGAAATCTTTTTTTGATTAACATCTTAGGTGAAGCCCCCTACTTTGTTTATAGGAAGGCCAGGAACATTAGAAGCTTTAATGAATTTAAACCTAGACCATATGAGAGAAACACTAAAAGATGTGAAGCTAATTGTACATTTTGTATATTTATACAGCAAGGTGATAGTTTTTATTGCCCTTATTTAAATAAAATCATTAAGACCAGTGCAAGGGGTGACTGTAACACTACAAAAGTAATTTACAGGGCACAGTGCAATGAATGTAATGCATTTTATGTGGGCAAGACTGTAAATAAACTTAAGCATAGGATCAGAAATCCGCTCTGGATGTAAAAATAATGTACTAGCCAAACAGCTTTCGCTTCATAAAAGACACACAGGTTTTAAGTTCCAGATACTGGATCAGAAATACATGGATGATCTTGAAGGTGACATCCCAAATATTCTGGAGAAACATGAACCCATGTGGCAATTAAGGCTAAACTCTTTTAGGAAGCCTGGACTTCAAAATGATGTGTAATACCCGCGGTGGTGGTGCTGCGGTAGCGTTGTCGCCTCACAGTAAGACGCTGTCCAGTTCGATTCTCAGCTAGAGCGTCTTCTGCGTGGAGACATGCGTGAATGGGCGTACCTTTGTTGAAGGTTGTGTGTCAGGGCTGGTAACTCGGCACGTAAAAATCAACTACCAGTCACTAGCAGACTGGAGTTCCACTGTGGCGACACCTAACCGGGAAAAGCCGAAAGACACAACAACATTCAAAATGATGTGTAATAACAATACTAACTTATTATATAATATATTTTCTAGATATTTATTAGGGTTCTTGTACACAGACCTGATGAAGTCTAGCAAAGCAATCTTTGTTAACAATAGGTTATGAAAATAGAATATGATTTTTACAATGGATTTTTTACATGCAAAGTGTACATGTATATATTTATATATATGTTTTGATCGCCAAATGGTCTAAGGTTTATATATTTTGAGACATGTAGTATATTGTCTTGGATAAAATCACAGACTTAATAATCCGGTTAAATAAGAGGTACCACATCATATTTTTAATTTATTTAAAGTACATAAGGGTTATATTATTATGACAGCTACTAAGCAGGGCAGGACCATGAATTTAACATGTATACCAATAACACTTTGTTTTACAGCACGATAAACCACACTCTTGCCTGATAAAAAGTATATATATATATATATATATATATATATATATATATATATATATATATAGTTAGAAAGCTTGTGAGGAAACTATTACCCTGTTATTTTTGTTTTACTTGGATCACTTGTCTGTGTACTTAATAAAGGATTTTCGACTGGAAACAGACTGCCTATCCTGCTTGGATAACTTTCGAATATTTATTTAGTAATTCTGTACAATATTTCAAATTATATATTTTTTATTATTTTTTTGACTTAGGACGAGTTTAAGTTCGCTACTTCTACTACCACTATCTGATCTGATTAATATACTGTGATTAACTAGATATATATGGATTGATAATCTTCCACATAGAGAAGTTTCTTACACTATTTTTTAATAGCATATATACTGATCCACAACTAACTGACAAAATGTAAAGCCCTCCAAACCTGGAGAACACAGCTGCATGTGCAGAACTGTACTCAGAAACAAGTAATCTCAAGGAAGGACAGGCCAGCAGAGCACAGAGACTGCATGTAATGCATGGGGGAATAGGGTTCCTATTAGCTTGTTGAACACTCAAAAGAGCGAATGCTCTTTGATCGACAGCTAATAGACAAAAAACACAAAAAGTCAAATGGCCGGAACAGCGATTTTTTTCCCAAGGAAAAAAGAAATCACTGTTCCCAATAAAAAAATACATATTTAAAAGAAATACAAACAAAATAAAGTGTGTGGGGGCTTTCTTCACACCCCGATCGTCAGGTGCTGTGCCCCCCTACTTAAAAATACCAATTCCGAGATCGCATCACAGTGGAGGAAAAAAGTCCCGACAATGGCCCAGCGATTTTTTTCCCTGGGGAAAAAATCTCTGTTCCGGCCATTCGACTTTTTGTGGTTTCATCTATTAGCTGTCGATCAAAGAGCGTTCGCTCTTTTGAGTGTTCGACAAGCTAATAGGAAACCGGGGAAATAGTAGTGGCTTGAGCATGGGGTGGACACCTGTATCTTTCACTGTTGACATGTGGACAGTATGGATGTTGGAACCAGTGTAATATTTTGTATTTCTTATCCAGCACCTTGCACGGAGCCTCCAAGCAGGCAGCCAGCCTACTGCACTTAAGGAATGATGACAAACCACAGATAATGGACTTTTTGAAGGTGACCACATGTTTTTTTTTTCTGTTTAGGATACACAACCTGGAGGAGTTTTATTTTCAACCACCATCTTAAACCTGCACAAGGCCTGGAAATGGCAGTGCTACTCCTCCCAACTGTTCTCCATCAGTCAGCCACAGCCCTAGTTTAAGGATCTTGCATGAGATGATCTGCCCCTAGTGATATAGGCAACAATGGGCACTGGCTCCAGGGAGTGCAGACCACAAAGCATTAACAGCCTTGCACCTGTAGACTAGAACTATGTATTGGGGGGGTGTTAACCCCATACTCCTTGTCTGTCCGGCCGTAGTGGGGGAATCAAATACCCAATTATACCCTTCTGGAACTTGCAGGTCTTGAAGCAGTAGAATAAAGAGCCCTACCTGAAGGACTTCACCATGTCCAGTTAGCAGTGGTGTACAGTTACTCACACACAGTTTCTCATGCTAGGACAATGCTATGAATCATCCCCATGGAACTATGTGTGGGGTAATAGGGGCTCATCTCTATGGTCAGCAGGCAAATTCTATGTCACCCGTCGTCAGTGTCACCTTTGTGAATCATGAAGTGTTCATTTCTGTAGAAGTACCTTCTCAGATGTCAGATCCATTACTGTGGTAAAGGTTTTCTGTGCACTTGATAAGCCCCGCCTGCTGTTACCTCTGCTGCAGTGATGCCTTTCTAGTGAAGTGTCACATTTCCTCCTCACTAGTCTTTCCTATGCGCCTGTCCACAGTGGATGCATAACTGCGAACTCATGTTGAGATATCACTTCATTCCGTATGCCTTGCAGTCAACACCACCTGCAATGGGAGGATGATGAGGGGTAGTACTCTTCATCACCTCCTCACATTCAGAAGTTGACAGTGTTACTGGCCTTTCCCATGCATTTGTTAATGGACTTCTTCTCATACAACCAGTATGACCAGGCACTGATGATAGCACTACTCCTTGTGATAGAACTACCCTTTGGTAATCAGGGCCAGCTTTTCCTGTTATGATAGCATCCAATACACACTATTTACAGACCCAGACATTACTCCCTCAAGCTCAGCTCCAACAGATGATCCATCTGTACAGCTTCACTTCTAGGATATATTTTGTGCACTCCTGTAGCGGAGAGTGTGTGCTCCATCTTTCCAACAGCTAGATGCACAGAAGGCTACCATACACACTTCCTACAACAGCCTGGATGACAGACAAGTGAGGACTCCCCCCACAGCTCTGCTTCTTGCTCATTCAGGTTCAGCTGTTTGCATCTTTGACTGATATCATCTCAAGAATACTGGAAGGACATAGACTGTTTTTGGAACATGCAGTCTGGATGCATGAAGTTTTCATCATTCTCTTAGTATGACTGACCCTTTTTGTTTTGACATTCGTGGTTTTGCTTGCCTTCACTTCCAACGTGAGCCTTTCATTGTGTCTATAGTTCAATAATGAATTACTTTGCACTATGGCCCTTTGAAATCTTGGATATGGTTATTCATCTGAAGTAGTTTCTTTCTTTTGGTTTATTGTCCTGTCCTAGAGATTTAACTAGAATCATGGTTTGGACTTCACTATTCTCTGTTCATATTCATGTCTAAATCAGCTTTTGTTTTATTTACTGTGTTTTAAATATTGTATGAATTTTGCTTTAATTTGTTATTGTTTTATTTTCACATCTTTTCCTTTAGTATTCTTGGTTTTATTTTCACTTATTTTGCATTTTTTGATACTTAGTTTATCTTAGTTCAAGGTACATTCAGAACACATTCCACTGCCAGGTTATAGAATTGTTTGGAGCACTAGTTTCTTAAAACGTATGTATTTAATTGCTTATTTGGTTTAATGTGAAAAATGGCTGACATTCTTTTCAAGTAAATACTTGCTTACACAAATCTACTGTGGTAGTGGTGCTGTGGTAGTGTTGTCATCTTACAATAAGACGTTGTCCTATTCGATTCTCAGCTAGAGCGTCTTCTGTGTGGAGACATGCGTGAATGGGCGTACCTTCGTTGAAGGTTGTGCGTCAGGGCCGGCAACTCGGCACGTAAAAAATCTACTGCCAATCATTAGCGGACCGGAGTTCCGCTATAGCGACCCCTAACCGGGAATAGCTGAAAGGCACAACAACTTGCTTACACAAATCTGCATTGTTTCTTTGAACAGTACTTGTGTCATTTGCTCATGTTATTCATATTTCCCTTCAGACAGACTTAACCGCTGTTTTCTCTCTTATTTTAGTTTCTGGAAGATCCACTGCTATTTGAATTGTATTTTGTTCAGCAAATCTTTTCTCTTTTTTCACCAGCATAAAAAAATCGCTGTCATTCAGTATTTCAGTTGTTACCTTAGCCGATCTAGATTTTTATATCTGTTTCTTTCCATTCAGGACTCCCAAAATATAGTTTTGTGAGCTGTAACAGGATTATGTTTTTAAAAAGTTATATGGATGGGTCATGTTTTCCACCTGGGGCTGGATATTCTTGAACATGGGACCCTATAGTTAGGCTGCCTGTTATCTCCTATAGCATGAAACATCCTTTTGTATGGCCATCAGCTGCCTTATGAAATATATCCCACAACTCCAGTTATATTCAGCAAGAAGTAAGGAGGCCCTGTGTTCCTGATGTCTGAATATTGGTGTTGGAATTTAATGTTAGATCAATCCAGAACAGGCCAAACAAGCCATGGATTATAATTAATTTGGTTAGGACTTGTGATTTAATGTTTGTAATCGAGACCTAACTTGAAAATTTTGGTCTGACCTTAGCATCCATGGTGTCCCGTGGATTCTTATTTACCAATCACTCTCACCCATATTACGTTACGAGGAGGTGGGTTTGCAATGTTCTGTCATTCTGTCCTGTAAGCAACCATAACATTAGAAGTCATTACCAACTCTATCAATATGTTGTGGATACAGGAACAAACAATGGTACTTCATTGTCTGTTATCCAGCCAGTCATGTGAAAATAATTTTCTGGAAGTCACAGGCAACTTTTTCAGCTCTTTGAATAGCTCTAACTGCTTCTTGTTCAATGACATCAGCATCTGATTCAAGAAAGACTCTGTGACTCTTGCAAAAGTATTTGTTGGCACTATAAAGGGATTTGGTTTGCTAAGGTTGTTAACTTTGCTGCCAGTTAACACCAGCAAACTCTCTAAACTTAGCCTTTCAGCTGAGTGTTTCTATATTTGCCGTAGTGATGAAACCAGTCACTTGTATGGATCACTGTCTCATTTGCTTAGCTTTGCTGTCAAGTTGTATTATATGCGACCCTCTTAACTAGGTTTTTTTTTTTGTTTGCAGTTCAGGAATTTTAATCTGATTATCCCAGACTTGCACGGTCTTGTCTTATTCCTGCACTTAGACAATAGCAGTTCAGTCACTCCAGATTAAGTTTTTAAGGTTTATCATAAGGCCTTGGCATCCTTTCTGGATCTACTTGTCTCATGCAATGTCCACACAGTCCACTTTCTTCTTTATGAGCCATAGTATAATGTTGAGCTTTGTATCACGAGGTAGCCAAGGTAAAGGCTTGAGTGCATGTAACAAATATGAGCCATAGTGAGATTTTGAGCATTGTACCATGCAATGGATTGCATAAAGGCATGTGAGCAGCTGGTAATGCATTCTTCTATTCAAAGAAAAGACATCAGCTGGTAGATCATTACACTGCTTATCAAACAGAGATCATGAGGAAGAAATCCTTGCAATCATCTTGAAAGATATGTGATGTTTCAAACTGTGACCAGCTGTCGTTTTTCATGTGATGTGCAGCCCAGCATCCCTCATTGCCTGAAAAGCTTTTTCCTGCGATTGAGATGAGTTGGCAGTTTAGTTTTTTTTTTTCCAGTGGAAATCTGGTTTTGATCATATCAGGTATAACATGCAGTGTGCTTCCTGCATCATATTCTGATCAAGTAGAAAGTACTACCATCTGAAGATGAGATGAGTTTTCTCTCCCACTTATTTCACTTCCTTGGTTTCTAGTATGCATCATACCACACATGGGCTGGACCTATACCCAGCTAGATTGGTCATTTCCTGTCTTGGCAATATGACATTCTGAGTCGTCTCCTGCATCAGATCATAGTTTTATTCCTAGAATCAGGATTTGTTTTCTATATTGAGGGAGAAACTAATTGCCCCTATTCTTAATAGATCCTGACAATCTAGATTATTGTGGTCTTAAACCTTTGTTTTGTTAAGTTCAGGAGAAGGTGTTCTACTTACACCTAGAGTTTTCCTTCCATGGGAGTCAGTGGTGGGCAATCAGGACTGTGTCAACCAATGAGTGACCCATAACCGGCAAAAGTTAAACACCTCCATGACAGTTGCAGTGGCAAAACATGCCAGATTCCAGACGTTCAGTGCTACAGCTCTAAATTCCTACACCATCCATGGTGGGGATGAACTAGATTTATGTTTAGAAGTTGCATAATCTTGTGGTAGCTCTGGATGACAAACTGCTAAGAACCAGGTGCCAGCTGTCAAGTCCTTTTGTTCCATCACAGGAATATTGTCTAGTACAAATGAAAAGTAAAACCAAGCACCAAAAAAATCCACAGGAACCAAAGAATTACAGGACCACAAAGAGAATAAAATGTAAATTTAATGAAGTGCTTTTCATCGAGTACACTGACTCGACTTCTTCAGAAAAACAATTAAACATACGTCCATGCTTAAAGCTCTAAAAAAACAATCATGTGACAAGGAACATTAACATATTAAATAACTTAATTAAACAATTAACAGCTGGATGGTTCTTAAAGACAGAGCTGCTCCCCTTCTAGCTTTAGTAACTTTTTTAAAACAGGAAGCATACTCTATCTATAGTTGTTTTGTGTGGAATCATATAGCATCCATACCTTTATAAGCAATAACAATTTATATACTATGCTTGAACTAAACACCATGAATACGGATACTCTATAAAAGAAGCCCTAATAACATTCAGTTAGATAAACGTCCCTAAATAGACTGATACTAAAATAATAAATACACTCTGGTAGAATTACCTTATAAAAGTATCTCATAAAAAGGAAAACTATAATGACATAAACACCTTACAAATACTTATGTACAAGGCTAAAATGCAGTAATAAGCAGATTATAAAAACTGGTTAAAGACACATCCTTAAAAACTTAATATTCTATGTTTTATAAAGCCGCGGTGGTACAGTGGTAGCGTTGTTACCTCACAGCAAGAGGTTCTCCTGTTTGATTCACGGCTGGAGTGCCTTCTGTGTGAAGTCTGCATGTCCGCCCCGTGGTCGAGTGGCCTTCAAAAGACATGCGTGAATGGGTGTGCCTTCGCTGAAGGTTGCGCGTCGGGCTGACAACTCGGCACCATAAAAATCGACTGCCAATCATTAGTGGACCAGAGTTCCGCTGTGGCGACCCCTAACCGGGAAAAGCCGAAAAGACAAACAATAATACTAACCCTTGTTCTTACAGACTATAAAGTTATCTGGTCAAACTTTTTTAATTTTAAATAAGGTATAATGGAACACATCTCATTTAATCCAGGGTAATGGTGAGCATCAACACGTAGCTGCCAGAGAAGTTCTAAATCTAAAAGTGGTGATACAGGCCCACCTATAAAATCTTGCGTAATTTTTTCAATTATTCTAAATTTAAATCTATGTGTAGGAAAATTGTTAACATGTCTAGCTAGCGCATGTTCAGTTTTAGTCTTCCTTATACTGTACAGGTGTTCACATATTCTTTCTTTAAACTTTGTCTGTTTTTCCATTATAGAAAGCTGGACAGAAGTCACACTGAGCTAAATAAACCACCATTTTTGTGTTAAAGTTAAACCTTTTTTTAATGTAATATGTTGTATTTCTGATAGAAAATCTCTGTCCTGTTGATATATATCCACAGTAGTTACAAGTTTCACACTTGAACATCCCTGGAGTTCTAGTGAAAGTTTGTTTGGATAACTCCATTAAGTTTTTTAAGTTGTTCCCTCTTCTAAAGGTAAAAGTTGGCTTTTCGCCTAATTTGGCAGTGATACTGTTATCATTAAGTAATAAGTTCCAATTTTTAAAAATAATTTTCTTTACATCATGAGCCGCCAAACTATATGTAAAAATAAAGCTAATTCTACAGTTGTTACTAAGTTCATTGCCTGGAGTTCTGACATAACTATTATTCATTGAGGTAATATCTCCTAAAAGTATTTCATCCAAGCGTAGTGTAAAATCAGTATCTGCATAGCCCAAAATAGGTTTGTATAAACCTAATGTTCTTTTACGGCTGATTTCCATAATCAGTTTGGAAATTAGTGACTCCGGGTACCCTCTCCGTAAAAACATTTACATAAGACAGTCACATTCGTTGGTAAAATCAGTGTCTACACTAACCATCACAGCCGACCTAACTAGTTGACCTTTAATGACTGACCTTTTTTGGCTGAATGGGTGGAAAGTGGTAAAATATATAACAGTCAGAGATATTGGGCTGGATTTACGAAAGCTTGTACGGAGTTGTAGAGTAGTGTAAGACGCCAAACAGGCAATATGTCTGCTGTGCTATCCAGGAACAGCCGGCAGGGGCATGCACGAGAGCTGCTAAAGCTACTCTTGCACAGACAGCGTCATGGTATGCAAATTACCTCATTTGCTGCTGAAAGCTATGCAAATGAGGTAAATTTGCAATCCAGGAAACACTAACCTGTCCATGGAAGATTAGTGTTATCTGCAGAAATGTACTCCGTTGGTAACGGAGTACCTTTCTGCAAATAGCTAAACAGAGCTATGACAGCTCCAAATAAAGGATGCATACAGTTGAGGAAGCATGCCAATGGCCAAATATAAGGCCATTGGCATTTATAAATGTTTAAAATTATTAAAATCTAACTTTTTTTCCCCCGATCTCCGATGTTTAAGCATAGTGCAGCACTGCGCAAACGTGCGGCGCTTTAAAAAACAAGAAAATAATTAAAAAATAGACAAAAATAGGCATTTTCACTAAAAAGCTTATCCTGCTGTGCAGGTGAATGGTAGGCTGAAGACAACATGGCCACTGAATAGTGGTTGCTAAGGGGGGGGGGGGGGGCTCAGTGTGAGAGATGTAACCATGCATTAGTAGGCAATCCTATGCAAATGAGGATAAGGATAGTGAATCCTAATTTTCCCCAGCATGTGAGCCATGTCCCAAGAGTGTAAGAGTAGGAGTAGGTGAGTAGTAGAGTAGAATATAGGTGACATCATGAGGGGGGGGTGTCAGAAAGGCTGTAAGCTAATTGGAGCACAGTGGCTTGTGTTTGCCCTAAATTGCTCAGGATTGCAAGAGGCGTGCCTACAGTTGTCCTGTTTGAAAACCTGAAACCAAAGGTGGACACTGTTAAAAGTTTGGAAATTTCTTGCAAACATGCACACAGCATGTGCGCTCATGTGTGCACGTGTGCGAGTGTGTGCCCGTGTTTGCGAGGCACTGCCCCGGGCGGAAACAGAAAGGGAAAAGGAAGGAAAAGAAGTAGTAGGAAGTTAACCAAGGAGAACTAGCAGAGCTGCCAGGTGAAATATATCAGAACCAGCCAATTACACAGGCAGCAGACTAGCCCAGTCCAGCCCAGCACTTTAAACTCTGCAAACAGCATTCTTCCCTGTTTTTCCAAAGAACTCTGCAACACTGCAGTATACAAAGAGGGAAAGCTTAAAAAGCTTAAGTCAGACAAAATCTTAGGGGCTGCTCTTGCTATCATAAACCCTCATGTGCAAGGTGCTGAGGGTGGTGATGTTGTGAATGCTGCTGAACAACCCACAGTGAGGAGATGGAGAAGTGTGTACAGACCCACGGTAACCTACCAGGGGCTACATGAGCTGGAGATAGTGGAGCGCTATAGGATGGACAGAGACCTCCTGCAGCAAATTGTTGAGCTGTGCCGGCCACGCCTCACGCACAGAACCAACAGAGGGAACTCATCCCAGTGGATACCAAGGTATGTGTTGGCATAAGAATACTAGCTACAGGTGCCTTCCAGAGACCAACTGGTGATATGATGGGGATTTCACAGGCATCAGCATCCAGGGTACTCCACCAGTTCCTGGATGCCATGTCAACACATGTCGGTGACCACATATATTTCCCCAATTCCCGTGAGACATTGGCCAGCAATATGCGTCTTTTCCACCAAATAGCAGAATACCCTGAGGTAGTGGGTGCAATAGATGGCACGCACATATGCATTAAAGCACCACCCGATGAGCGGGGTAGGGTCTACATCAACCGCAACGGCTTCCCCTCCATCAACTGCCAAGTTGTGTGCGATGCCTAGGGCATAATAATGAATGTGTGTGCTGGCTGCCCTGGAAGCTATCACGATTCCCACATCTGGCATTAGACGCAGCTGTACCAGAGATTTGCCAATGGGGACATCCCTGACGGTAACCTAGTTGGGGATGCTGGATATGTACTGGAGCAGTGGTTGATGACACCCATCAGAAATGCACACACACCTGAACAAGAACTCCATAGTGAGGCACACGCACAAACAAGAAACATACTTGCGCGTGTGTTTGGGATGCTCAAGTCATGGTTCCGGTGCCTGCACACATCTGGTGGAGCCTTGCAGTACTCACCAACTACATGTACCCAAATTGTTATGGTATGTGCTATGCTGCACAATATGATCCTGGGGAAACAGCTGCAGCAGGAACAGCATGGGACAGGACCAATCAGCCCCCCACCATTGCCAAGGCCTGCACAGGCACAGCGTGACTCGGAGGAGGAACAACCTAAGCCTGCCCCAGTAGGCAGAAGGAGGTGTGCCCAGTATGCCCTGGCCTTGGCAAAGAGGCAACACATAGCACATACACTGACTCAGTAGGAACCCTGGAAATGACATCTCTCTCTGACTCGCACATACAGTAAAAGAGATGCCTAACTTGACACTACCTATTTTCAAACATGTATAGGGAGTGTACTATGTGCATCCGACAGAGGCAGCCCTACAGCATCACCTGAGGCATGAGTGCCCTATTTTAAGCAATATAATGCACTTCTAAGCACATTTTACCAGTATTGAGCATATTTAAATACAATTGGGCGTAGCTGCGCACCGCGCTAACCAGCGCAACGTTGGGCAAATTCGAGCAAAGTCAGGTAAACACGCTCACACCTGCTTTACTGTTCCTTAACCAGTCAGGTCTGCCCAGCAGGAAAATAAAAAGCAGTGACAGGGCTCAAACTCAGGATACTGTGCACTATAGTCACAGTAGTGAACCACTAAGCCACGACAGCATTTCACTGGCACAGACACAACTTAAGTCACTCACACATACCAGTTGGGGGGGTCACATACCTAACAGTCACAGCCAGCAGGACAATTGTAGACAAACACTAAGACAAACAAATGCTGTATCATGTCCTCTGAAGAGGCATATGAGTAACCTCCCCCCAGGCCTATGCAGACAGATAACAGCAGGCCAGACAGTGTGATGTGGGTTGGGTAGGCTGTGAAGTCACAAACTAATATGCATGTAATTGGAAGTTAAGGTCTGTAGTACAGTGGTATGCCTCAAGCCAGTACGATAGGCAACAGTACAGACTGAAATGGAGTACCTGACATAGCAGTGCAGGCCTAGCAAATGTGTATAAGTGTCAGGTGTACCCCTCATCCTATGTACACCCACAGAAGCAATCAGGTGTGCCCCCCAGATAGAAATTTACAAATAGCTGTCCCCACATATGTAGAAATGTTAAGTCTATGCAAATTGACTCATGGAAGCCCTGCAGGCACAGCGTGCTTCCTGTTGATGTACAACACAAAGGTGAGCCCTGAAGTAAAAATCAACTTGATTTTTCACACATATATAGTATATATGCCCATAGTGGGCATGCTCACACACTTAAACAAATTTAGCAAATTTCAGTCAGCAACATACTGAAAGGTCATACTGGGCATGATCACACACTTAAACAAACGAAGCAAATGTCAGTCAACAACATACTGAAAGGTCATACTGGGCATGCTCACACACTTAGGCCATGTCTGAGTACAGCAGTGGGCCACACATATCTGGCAGTTGCAGTTCTTACTCCAGACACTTGTCACTATTCACCAATCCTGCCTTGCGCACACAGTGATATGAAAACAGACCCATATAATATATTGGACCCCTGTCATAATCAAACTATGTAATACAAGTACTTAAGTTGTTCAAAGAAAGTGAAAATCCAAAGAAAATCAATACATCTCCGATCAGTATCATCAAGAAACAATGAGCACTCCTAACATTATCCAAGCCATGTTCTGGCAAAAATATTGCCAAAGAGTCCATAGAGAACCATGAAGCTTTCTTTTGCTATGTCATAAATATCAATGTAAACTCATATATGTTCTGAGTCAGTGCAAAGTGTAAATGAATACATGTACATGACTGACATTGCCAACATCTTGTCAGACAGGTTCATACATATTTACCCCCCTCTCACTGACAAAAGGGCCCATTACCATACCTGGAGATTTTGAAAACCCAGAAATCACATATACAATGGTTAAACAGCTCTATCCAAACCTAAAAACACGGTGTCTATGGGATGACATGGTTTCCCTGGCTGTGTCATATGTGAAATCCAAAACAAACAGAACACCTGCACCTGAACAGTCTGTTGAGACTCACCCTCTGTACAGGATATGAAACTGTTGAATGGGTTACAGCAATATTTGGGACACTTCACAAGTGTTGGTGCACAACAAACCATGGGAACTATAGTCTTATAAGCCTAATAAGCCTGATCTGCAAGGCCATGGAGTCCATCATTATAGAACTCATAAACAGAGCTATTGGGAGCCTACAAACATCCAAACCTACCCATTTTGGTTTGGTCAGGGGCAGATCATGGTTCCTAAACCTGCTAGGCAATTTTCAAGGCAGTTACCCAGGACATACATCAATGAAATGAGCTATACACGGCCTACATAGACCTTGAAAAGCCCTTTTCCAACATCCCACACACATGTCATATCCACAAAATCAACAACCTGTGCATAAACACGTATGTCATCTGATGGATTGCCAACTGCGGCACAGATAGATCCCACAAGGTAAGAATTGTGGTCTCCTTGTTGGACTGTAAGCTGGTAACAACTGCTGTCCCCCATGGCTCCATCCTGGGACCCCTCCTGTCTGGCGTATACTTTTCAGAAATACAGTCAAACACACAAGGGTTATGGTTAGCAAAGTTTGTGGATGACTGCAAAAAGGTTGTCATAATCGATGTTTGGGACAACAGAGACATCCTTAAAAAGGGTCTCAGTCAGACAGATGTGGTGTCAAAATTATGGCCTTGAGCTACAGTCATACAAATACCACATAGGTGCCAACACCCTAAATATGGAGGTAATAATAGGGGATCTATGGACACATGTGGATAGTCATCTCTACTTCCAGAAACACATTCACAAAGTGGTTAGAAAGTCATGCTATGTGTTCCCACAAATTGCCAAGGTCTTTGCATGTAGGTCAAAGGAGGTTCCCTCTACTCATCAGTCATCAGACCCATCAGAGAGTATCACGGCACACTTGCGATGAGTCTGACTAGGCACCTTCAGCAGCTGGAAAGACCATTGAAGTACCTCAAAAAGAGGATTACTGGCCTCAAACAGTTGCCTCATGCAACAAGACTGAATTTAACTCAATCTCTACTCTGTTGCATACTGTCTACTCAAGCGATCTCTGCCCAACAGACAAGTCCATGTCCAATGCAGAACTGATGTACATGCGCTATCTGAAGTAAACCCAAGCTCACTGTGCCACATGGTCTAGGGATATCATCATCACAACAATAAATAGAACATGTTGGAGGGATACATTACTAACTCACAGACTTCCCTTGCTTTGGAACAGGCTCCCAACCTACATTAAGCTGAGTCCCTCACTGACACTTTTCCAGAGGAGCCTTGATGAGTGTATGTGAAACTGAACTGTCACACCATGGATCACTTCATCAGCTCTACTACACAGAGGCCTAGGGAACTAAACCCATGTGTGGTGATAGCTGCACACTCTGGCCATACTAATATATGCCTTCAGGCAGATAGCCTATTACCTAACTATGTACCTATATATATGTAGGGGGAACACAGTATAATAAGCCAAAGATGGATGGGCAGAGATGTGTGTAAGAGGGTGACCATGACAGGGAGCCATCCTGGACTGTCCCACCCAGCACACATCCCAATGGCACAAAAGACATGAGGTGTACATCTCACCCACTGTACATAACAGCCACCAGTATCTGTAAGCATTACAGTGTATGTGGTCCATGTGCCTGCTGTACAACATGACTGTACAATGAAGTACACATCTACTATCTGTAGACATGTACCTGTCACATAGGTTCATAGGTATGTAGTAGACTATCTTCACAAAGGCATATATTAGCCTAGGCAAGTTGTGCAGCTTTCACAACCCCATTGGGTAGTCTCCTAAGCCCTAGTTCTAATAGTTACTACCCTAAGCCCCCTTTCTAGTGGGGCTGCTGGTGTGATGCCTGGCATGAATTGTCTGTTTCCCATCCACTTATCAAGGTTCCTATTGAAGAGTGTCAGTGAGGGGCTCTGTCTGATGTACATTGGGACTCTGTTCCACAGTAAGGCAAGTGTCTGGGATGCTACTCTATCCCACCTGCATGTTGTATTCATTGTTGTGATGAGGTTCATATCCCTGGAATGTGTAGTGTGACTCAATTTTGTTATCCGTAGATGGAGCATGTTCAACAGTTATGTGTTGGACATGGCTCTGTATGTTAGGCAGAGTGTGCCTCTGAGTAGGCGATACGCAATGGAGAACAGATTTAGTTTTACCAGTTATGTTGCATAACACAACTGTTTGAGGCCAGTAATCCTCTGTGGTCTCTACAGCTGCTGGATATGCTTAGTCGAGTACATCCAAAATGGTGCATTGTACTCAATGATGGGTCTGATGACTTAAGAGTAGAGGGCCACCGCTACCTCTTTTGATCCTGATGCAAGCCCTTTGTTGATTAGATGGGCCACATAGGATTTCCTAATCACTTTGGCAACATGGTTGTCAATGGAAAGATGACTGTCTACTCGTGTCCCCAGATCCCTTATTACCTTGTCAGTTTTTAGGGGTAACACCTATGTGGTAGTTTGTGGGTACTTTGTTTTCACCAAAGGGGATTACTATGCATTCTTCCACATTGAGCTTGAGGCCATGATTCTGACACCACACATCTGTCTCATAGAGTCCCTTCTGGAGAATATTTGTGTCATCCAGGGAATCTATTATGGCAAACACTTTACAGTTCCCAGCAAACTTAGTCAACCACAACCCTCCTGTGTTGGCATGTACTTTTGAGAAGTCTATACCAAACAGGAGGGACCCCAAGACTGAACCCTGGGGGACACCAGTTGTTGCAGGTGTAGAGTCTGACATGTAGCCAGCAACTCTTAATTTGTTGGATCTATCTGTGAGCCAGTTTGCAATCCATCTTGTGATGTATGGATTCATGCCCAGGTTGGTGAGTTCATCTATGATACCTGAATGGGGAATGTTGTCAAAGGCCTTAGCGAGGTATAGGTAGGCTGTGTGGAGCTCATTTCAATCATCTGTAGCCTGGGTAACTGTCTCAAAGAAATCCGTCCAGTTCAGGAGGCGTGATCTGCATTTGACGAAGCCAAACTGGGTGTGCTCAACTGTGTGAAGGTTCCCAATGTCTTTATTGTTGACTTCCATTATGATTGGCTCCATTGCTGTGCAAATTAGACTTGTCAGGCTCATAAAGTGTGAATGCCAAGGGTCTTTTGTGGCCCCACCCCTGTGGAGTGAGAAGAACATGGCTGTACAACATTCTATGGGTACATGTCCTGTAGAGAGGATGTAGAGAGAGGTGTAGGTATCCTTGATGAATATAGATACATCCCCACCCTATGTGCTATGATCCAGGTTCTGATGCTGGAAGGTATGGAATGAGTAGCATCCTGGTAGTGCTGGTGTGCTCTCTGGAGCCTTGAACTAGGTTTCTGTTACTGCACAGATATCAGTATTCTGCATACTGAGAAGTGCCTCGAGTGTGTGCATTTGGAGGCTGAGACTTCTGGCAATGAGTAGCATTTAGCTCACTTTGTGGTTATTTGTGTTGGTTACAGGGTTTGATTTGTCCTGAGTGACCAGTGTTCCACACCTGAAGTCAACACCTCATTGGTCCGAGCTGACCATAAGCTAATTACCCTACATATCCACATTCTGCCCCCACCCCCCATTAAGGAAACCATGTTAAAAAATTTCTCCAAAGCCAACTTCATGCTTCTTAAGACTGAAGTGGTGAACTTCAGGACACCCATGCGGATGGAAAATACAGTTACGACTACTGAATCCTACACAATTGCACTTTATAAGCACTTACATGAGTGCATGGATCGTGCTATCCCAAACAGAACCAAGACGCTATCCTCCAAGAAAAGGAAGCCAATCTGGTGATTCCCTGCCATAAACAAACTGTACAACAGAAGGAAGAAACTGTTGCAAAAGAAGGTAAAATCACATGAGTGGAGGAGCTCCCTGGTCAGCCTCAGTAAGAAGCTGCGATCCCTGATAAAATCCTCCAAAGCTAGTTACGAAAACAAAATCGCCACTGATTCTAAAGGCAACCACAAAGCATTCTATAGCTATGTCAAGAATCTCAATGGCAACACTCATATCTGCTCTGAGTTACAGCACAATGGCACCAAATATAAAGACCCAACTGATATTGCCAACATCTTGGCAGATAGGATCAGTGCTAACTTTACCCCCCTCTCACCCATGAAAGAGCCCATCTCTATACCGGAAGAATGCAAAGTTGCTGTCATCACGGCTGCACAGGTAAAAAACACTCTCCAAAGCCAGGAACACAGCATCCATGGGACCAGACAACATCCCAGGCTGCATTCTACATGAATTACAGAACGAACTGGCACCACACCTAAGTACCATGTTCAATCATAGCCTCATCTCAGGCTTTGTGCCTGCTGAATGGCGCACAGTGATGGTTATCCCACTACACAAGGGAGGAGCCACCACAGAACCCAGGAACTAGCACCCCATTAGCCTGATGAGCCTGGTCTGCAAGGCCATGGAACGTATCATCATGGAACTTATAAACAAAGACATTGGTAATCTCCAAACTCTGGACAACAACTAGTTTGGGTTTGTAAAAGGCAGATCATGTCTCCTAAACCTGATAGACTTCTTTGAAGCAGTCACCAAAGCCATAGACAAGGGTAAGGTGGTTCACACAGCCTATCTAGATCTTGCCAAGGCTTTCGACACCATCCCCCACTCTGGAATTATAGATAAACTCACTAAACTAGGTATAAATCCCTATGTCACAAGATTGGCTGCCAACTGGCTTACTGACAGAACCAACACTGTGAAAGTAGCAGACTCCAAATCCGACTTCAGACCAGTAACAAGTGGAGTACCACAGGGTTCAGTCCTGTGTCTTGTCCTGTATGGTATCTACTTCCCCGAAGTACAGGCTAACACAGAAGGTCTTTGGCTAATGAAGTTCCCAGATGACTGCAAACTAGGAGCCAGAATCAAAAATACTAACGATGTGGACATCCTAGAAAAGGGCCTCACTGAGACAGATGCCTGGTGTCAAAGCCATGGCCTCAAGCTCAGTGCCAAAAAGTGCATTGTCATCCCCTTTGGTAAAAACTCTGTACCCATGAACTACAACATAGGTGGTAGTCTACTTAACACTGAAAGTGTGATAAGAGACCTTGGGACACAGGTGGACAGTAGTCTCTTCTTTGATAATCACATCGCCACAGTAGTCAGGAAATCCTTCTACGTGGCACACCTCATCACAAAAGGTTTCTCATGCAGAAAAAAAGAGGTTATTGTTCCCCTCTACTCATCACTCATTAGATCCATTATAGAGTACAACACCCCTTTTGGTATGTACCTCACAAGACATCTACAACAACTGGAAAGCCCACAGAAATTCCTCGCAAAGAGGATTACTGGCCTCAAATACATGCCCTACACAGACCGTCTCAAAACACTCCAGCTTTACTCTGTCGCATATCGCCTACTCAGAGGTGATCTCTGCCTAACATACAAAGCTATGTCAAACCCAGCGCTGTTGGACATGCTCCACTTAAAGAAATCCCAATCCCTCTGAGCTTCAGCCCCAAAACCCAGACTGAAATATTAAAGGAGGGGGTGTATCCATTTTCATAAAGGATACCCACACCTCCAGGTTAGTGGCACAGCACGAGGCCTTGGAGACCATCCAGGGGCAACTAACAGTGGGAAAAGCTGCTTATCAGATCATAGCCTGCTACAGATCACCTACCTTGTCTCAGAACTCTCACTCAGCATTCCTGAGAACACTGGAAAATATAAAGGTCCTACCAAACACTATGATATTTGGAGATTTCAACCACCCAAACATTGACTGGGAGAATTACTCAAGTACAAACTCTTTTGTCCAACGCTTCCTAGAGTTTGTAAACTCAAACACCCTGGAACAGCTGGTCACCATGCCCACTAGAGGTGACAACATACTGGACCTGATCATCACCAACATGGGGGATCAGTGTTCCACACCAGAGGTAAACCGCTCGCTGGTAAGATCAGATCATAAAGTAATCACACTGGACATCCACATCCCGACCCCACCCCCAGTCAAGGCAACCACTTTGAAAAACTTTTCAAAAAGCAAACTTCACACTTCTCAAGACCGAAGTGGAAAGTTTCAAAGCCCCCTTGCTACAGGATAATGCTATCCAATCCGCAGAATCCTTTACAAGTGCATTCTATGAGCATCTACAGGGATGCATGGATCGAGCCATCCCAAGTAAAACCAAGACTCACTCCTCCAAAAAGAGGAAACCAGTCTGGTGGTCCCCGGCCATAAATTAGCTATACAACAGAAGAAGGAAACTACTACATGATAGAGCAAAATTCCAAAAAGGAAAGGCATCACTGATCATTATTAGCAAGAAACTATGATCGCTCATAAAATCATCCAAGGCCAGTTTCTAAAGAAAAATTTCCAAGGAATCTAAAGGTAACCACAAAACCTTCTTTAGCTATATCAAAAATTTAAAACGAAATGTAGAAACACAACGAAAAACTAGTAATAAAAATAAAAGTAATCCGTAGACTGATGTCACCGTTTATCAAATTTTATTGTTTACACACTTAGCGCTTTCACCCAGCCAGTCCGTGGGTTTCATCAGAGTAAAAAACATTTAAAAACCTTGTTCAGTTTTATATAGTTCAAATCTCTCTGCAACCAATCAGTTGTCTACTTTAATTAAATTCTTTTCCTATTACTTTAGTTACGTTAATTCATTTAATTAAATTAGATTAAATTAAGTTAACAACACAATGCCTCACTTATAATACAAACCAAAAAAGTTTTTCAGAAAGAAATGCACATATAAAAATATCACTTCTGTTTAGAAACTCCCTGTGTATGAATTTCATATATATCAAACCTAATTCATGAGTATAACCTGATATATGATAAATAAGTAAATAATAAATCATACAATGTTCCAAAAATATATCTATTAAAATACTTAAAATATATCTGTTTAAAATACCTAAAAAAACTTCTCATTCTAAGAATAAATGTATTCAACCATGCATCTAACTTGTACAGTTCTTCATATATATAAATACATAAAATGTAAATATTAAATATTAAATAAGTTACAGTAAGTATATTTAATATGTATTAAATAATAGTGTTATCTATTATAATTACTATACATATATTCTTTGTTCTACTTGTTTGTTATAAAATGTATATGTTAAATACAATATGATTTATTCTTTAAAATACTAGAAATGGAAATATGTTCATTTATACCAGGCATATTACTAGCATTAAGCCTGAGTTGCCATAAATATTCCTTTGTTTCCAATAAATTGTTCACATCTCCTTCCTTGTTACTATTCTCCGGTATCCTATCAATTATAAAAAATATAAACCTTTTAAAATCCAGGCATGTTGTACTATGTAAGTATAAGGAACTTGTTACCTTTTTATTTTTTATGTCTCTATTATGCTCCATTATGCGCTCTTTTAATTTCCTTATTGTTTTACCTACGTAGTAGGCAGGACATGATAAACACGTTGCTAAATATACTACCATCTTAGTGTTACAGTTAGCATGACCCGGACATCTTATAGATCTGTTAAAATTTTTCACCATTACATATGGACCATCATTTATAAATTTGCAGGTTCTACATAAACCACATTTATTCATTTTTGAATTCTTGTATTGTCGTTCACTCTCAAAATATTCTTTTAAATTTTTCCCCCTAACTAAATACAATACTGGGACTTTTACCTATAATGTTCGTGATCTCCAGTTTATTATTAAATACCTTTTCCCATGTTTCTTTGACCGTATTAATAATTATACTGGTGTTAATATTAAATGGTAATATTAATACTCCTGTTTTACTTGTTTTATTAGTTCTTTCGCTTGTATTTATTGTACTTCCATACCTCAAAATAGGTTTAAAATTATCTTTCCTTTTAACCTCAACTTCATTTTTTATTTCAGTTAATAACAATTTTGGGTAACCTCTGTCTAAGAACATATCAATCAGTTTTTGTCTATCTCATTTTTGTAAACCATCTCGTTACTTATGATCCTAGACAGTCTCACCATTTGTCCCTTTACTAAGTTCCTTTTTTGAAAATACGGGTGACAACTATTAAAATGTAAAAACGAGTTGGAATATGTTTTCTTCCTGTATATATTTGACTCTATATTATTTTCTTTTCTCTGCAGCTGAATATCCAAATATTCACAACTGTCTTTGTGAATGTTAAACGTAAATCTCAAGAAAGAAGTGGTATTCTCCAGAAATGCCACAAATTCCAAAACCTCTTCTTCCTTTCCCTTCCCAAAAATTATTATGTCATCTAAAAACCTAAAGTATAATGTAATTTTAGACCAAAAGCTACTTTTAAATATTTTCTGTATCTCCCAATTTGCTAATACTAAGTTAGCGTAAATAGGTGCACATTTTGCTCCCATGGCCACACCTGAACGTTGCCTAAAGAATTCACCTTCTAATTGGAAATAGTTGTTGGTTAATACCATTTCCATCATTTCTGTTAACAATCTTCGCTTGACCGTATGCAAATCACTGTAGGTCTCTAAACTTGCCTCAAACATTTTCAGGCCAAGATCATGTGGTATCACTAAAAATAAATTGACTATATCAGTTGTGACCATAATGGTGTCCTTATTGATATTCAACAAATGTTCCTTCACGACTTCCAAGCAATGCCAGGAATCCCTTAGAATATGAGGTAGTTTCTTAACAACTTCTTTACAATTCACATCTATATAATGTGCCATAGCTTCAAATTTAGAACATTTTGCTGAAACTATTGGTCTAAAGGGTGGGTTGTTCGTGTTTTTGTGGATTTTCGGTACACCAAAAATCGAAGGCGTGATTGGATGTTCCACTAATAAATAGTTATATTCTTCCTTACTTATCACACCTTCAATCAAGTTTTCATACAGTTGCCAATCAATCTTGGTGTATGCTTTTACCATTTCATACCTTGAAACTCTTTCGTATATGTCATTGTCTCCTAACATATCCGACATTTTATTCTGATAATCCACTTTCGTCATCACCACTACACCACCTCCTTTATCAGGTTTCATAATTCTATATTTATCGGATGTTGTCAACTCCTTTAAACAAAACCTTTCAGCTGTTGTTAAATTATCCTTATATTCACACCGTCCCTTTAACGCCCTCCTGATCTGCATATCACACAGCATCTCAAATAAGTAAATCACTGAATTTTGAGGTGGAATAAAGGTACTTGTTCTCTTTAAAATAATGTTTTTTGTATCTTTCTCAATATTTTTGTTGTTGACACTTTTTGAAAAGAACATTTTTAGATTTAATAATCTTGTATACAGTCTTAAGTTAACCATAACTTTCCCAATATCAAGTTTAAAATTGGGAACGTAACTAAATCCTTTCTTGAAAAGTGACACATAATTATGACAAAGATTTATATCCGTATAATTATATACTGTAAATCCACCTTCTTTTATTATTGCACAGCTAAACTCTTGATTAATGTCTCTGCTGTCCATCACATCCAAAAATTCAATATTTTCAACACATTTAGAAAAAAATGAATCATTATACATACTGTTGTCATATAATTCCTTCTCTCTTTCTACATACTCATTCTGTGTTACATCAATGTCAGACAAGGTGTTCATTTCCTTCTCAAAGGTTTTATCAACTTTGTCTACTGATGTGTCAACCTGTTCATTCAATAGTGTGAATTGGTTCTGTGTCTCCTTTGGTACTGTTGTAGGTGTTGACCCTGGTAACGATCCCTTATACGCTCTGACCTCCTTACATATGGTTCCTCTAAAAAAGCTTGTTCTATATTTTCCTTGTTGTATTGTCCCCTTGTATTGTTTTGACCCTCTGTTTGCTGTGTCATGCCATCACCTTCATTAATGTGATCATTTGTACCTGTGTTGTTATGTGTTGTAGTTATACAACGCTTATACTCCCTAAAATGTACATAAGCCTTTTTGTTTGTATAGTCCCGAGTGTCTCTATGTAATTTACTATTTTTTATATCCAATCCCTTATTAACAAATCTGTCCATGTCATTAATAACATTATCAAATCGATGTTTGTTGTATTCAAACAGTAAATCATTTCTTATACTATTATCTAAAGCAATCAATGTTTCGTCCAACCTGGCAAGTTTTGAATTATTATTCTTAATAATCAGTCTCATCAATTCCATACCTGTATTGTCAAAAATGTCCATAATTTCATTTAACAACTCACTGTTATGTTCAAACCCAAACGGTAATTTAAACATACGAAGTCCTTTGGGCACCTGTTTTAGCTCCAACGACCTCTCAAGATAAACGTTGTCCATTTGAAGTGTCTTAAACTTTCTCAAAGTCTTTTCGAAGTCCTGCAGTTGTTGGTTTAAACACCCCATGTCACGAACATTGTTGTGAGTTGGAATAACAAATTTTGGAGCTGAAAGTACTTCATTTATATCTCGAATCCTCTGACCATTAGTTTTTACACCGTCTCTAGCGTTCATACTGGAATTCGGAAGCGGAACTTCCTGCCCTTGGTTTCCTGTCCTCGAGCGTAATGTTCGGCTTCCAATTAAATCCCTCGAACCATCACTAGCCGACGGAACACTCCGTGATGTACCTGGTGTGGAATGTATCGTGAACAATTGTTCCTCAGTCTCTGTCAATGAAATATTACCATTTTCATTTTCTAAATTATTATTAATCCCATTACAAGCTGTAGTGCCAGTTCCTTGTTCCTGCAATGTAGCTAGTAGGCGTTGCGTGATCAGCAATTGCTGTTTTAAAAGTTGCTCCATTATATTTGACTCTCTATGTTAAACAGTTTACCAGAAAAACGGAATACTTAACAAACGAACTGTAAAACGAAATGTAGAAACACAACGAAAAACTAGTAATAAAAATAAAAGTAATCCATAGACTGATGTCACCGTTTATCAAATTTTATTGTTTACACACTTAGCGCTTTCACCCAGCCAGTCCGTGGGTTTCATCAGAGTAAAAAACATTTAAAAACCTTGTTCAGTTTTATATAGTTCAAATCTCTCTGCAACCAATCAGTTGTCTACTTTAATTAAATTCTTTTCCTATTACTTTAGTTACGTTAATTCATTTAATTAAATTAGATTAAATTAGATTAAATTAAGTTAACAACACAACGCCTCACTTATAATACAAACCAAAAAAGTTTTTCAGAAACAAATGCACATATAAAAATATCACTTCTGTTTAGAAACTCCCTGTGTATGAATTTCATATATATCAAACCAAATTCATGAGTATAACCTGATATATGATAAATAAGTAAATAATAAATCATACAATGTTCCAAAAATATATCTATTAAAATACTTAAAATATATCTGTTTAAAATACCTAAACAAACTTCTCATTCTAAGAATAAATGTATTCAACCATGCATATATCAAAAATTTAGGTGGCAACTCTCAAATATGCTGTGAGCTTCTACAAAATTGCAAAAAATACACTGAGCCAACTGACATTGCTAACATCCTGGCGGACAAGTTCAGTGCAACCCCCCCCCCCCAAAAGGGCCCGTGTCCATCCCAGAAGAATGCAGAGCCCCAGACATCACGGACATACAGGTAAAAACAGTCCTCTCCAAAGCTAAGAACACAGCATCAATGGGACTGGATGGTGTCCCAGGCTGCGTCTTACACAAGCTCCAAAAGGAACTAAACCCTCACCTAAATTCACTGTTCAGACTCAACCTTACCACAGGCTATGTACCCAAAGGATGGCATACAGCAACAGTCATCCCGCTCCACAAAGGTGGTGCCACAACAGAACCTGGGAACTATCACCCTATAAGCCTGACCAGCCTGCTCTGCAAAGCTATGGAGTGAATTATCATGGAACTCATAAACAGAAACATTGGGAACCTCCAGACACTGGACCCTACCCAATTTGGCTTTGTTAAAGGCAGTTCCTGCCTCCTAAACCTAGTTGACTTCTTTGAAACAGTTACCAAGGCCATAGATGAAGGGAAGGTAGTCCACACAGCCTACCTGGACCTTGCTAAGGCCTTCAACACCATTCCCCACTCTGGCATCATAGACAAACTTACCAGTTTGAACATTAACCCCATGTCACGAGATGGGTGGCCAACTGGCTCACGGATAGAACACACATGGTCAGAGTTGCAGGTACCATGTCCGACTCTAAACCAGTCACAAGTGGTATTCCACAGGGCTCTGTCCTGGGACCCCTCCTGTTCGGTATATACTTCTCTGAGGTACAGGCAAGCACGGGAGGACTATGGCTGACCAAGTTCGCAGATGACTGCAAACTGGGGGCCATAATCAACTCTCTGGCCGACACAGACATCCTCCAGAAGGGTATTACAGAGACAGATACCTGGTGGCAAAACCATGGCCTCAAGCTGAATGCCATAAAATGCATAGTCATCCCTTTTGGAAGAAACAAAGTGCCCACGAATTACCACATAGGTGGTACTCCACTAGATACGGAAAATGTAATTAGGGACCTGCGGACCCAGGTAGATAGTAACCTCTCCTTTGATAATCACATTGCCAAAGCGGTTAGAAATTCCTTCTATGTAGCCCACCTAATCATGAAAGGGTTCACCTCTAGATCAAGAGAGGTCATTGTGCCCCTCTACTCATCACTCATTAGGCCCATAATAGAGTACAGTGCCCCATTTGGTATGTACCTTAATTGGCACATGCAACAGCTGGAAAGACCACAGAAGTACCTCACCAAGAGGATTATGGGCCTCAAAGAAATGCCCTATGCAGCTCAACTAAAGAAACTCCAGCTCTACTCGGTTGCGTACTGCCTGCTCAGAGGTGATCTATGCCTGATGTATAAGGCCATGTTCAACCCGGAATTAATGGACATGCTCCACCTCAAGAAAACCAAATCTCTTAGAGCAACATGCTCCAGTGAATTAAACCTCAGCACAACAATAAACAGGATGTGCCGGAGGGATAGATTCCTGTCCTAGAGACTTCCCTCGCTCTGGAATAGAATCCCAGTTATGTTAAGCAGAGCCCCTCGCTTACTCTCTTCAAGAGGAATCTTGACGAGTGGATGGGAAATTGTAAATTTATCCCTGGGATCACTTCAGTGGACCTGCTAGACAGAGGCTCAGGAAACTAATTTAAAAGGGAGGCGAAAGCCAACACATTCTGGCTAGGCTTATAAATGCCCTTGGGCAGATAGTCTAGTACCTACCTATGAACCTACACGCTCTAGGGACCTAAACCTTGTCACAAAATAAACAGAACATGCCAGAGGGATATATTCCTGTCCCAGAGACTTCCCATACTCCAGAATAAACTACCTATCTATATCAAACAAAGCTTCTCATTAGCACTCTTCAAGAAAAATCTTGATGATTGGATGGGAAATAGGAAATTCACCCCGGGGATCACTTCTGTGTCTCTGCTCAACAGTGGCACAGGAAAATACATTTCTTGAGTGGCAAAAGCCAGGGTACCTTTTTGGCTGGGCTTGTATAGGCCCCAGGGCCAATAGCCTAGTACCTACCTATGAACATTTGAGCCTTGCCTAAAAAATGTAATGTGGGGACAGCAAGAGCCTTGGCCAGTATTCAGAAGCATAGGGGTGACAGGTGCAAACCATCTGTAGTGAAACAACGAGGCTTGTCTATCATGTCATCTTAGGCAGACTGGATCCCCTTTGAATGACACCAGAAGCTCAGCCAATTGTTGAAGTTTATTGTCTTTCTGTTATATTGCATTATCATGTAGGTGAAGGTAAGATGCTACTCAAGGTCAGGGTCATACCAGCCTGGGCTACATGATCATAGAGCTAATATATATCTCTTGTCATGTTGTCCTGGGAGGTATGTCTCAGATCATTTACACTGACATGTACAAAGAACATGTCATATATGTACCTGCTCTGGAGTGATGTAAGTGCTTGTGTTATGTGGTGGATCATAGCACCTGACAGACAACTGACAGTAACCTTCTGTCCAGCCGAGTAAGTGGAACATCTGTGTGCCTGACTATGAAGTCACCTATTACTAGTGTGTTGGGTATGTTGTTTTGCCTTAGGGCCTGTTGTGAGGCACACTGCTTTGGTGTATTATGTGTTTTCTGGCGTGTGCTTGGAGGTGCATGTTGCTTGCTTGTCTGCTTAGGAGGACACTCTCTCTTTTTCAGATTAATATTTGTATTCTCCGAGTATGGTAATGTATATTTATGTGTGTGTTTTGCTGGTGCTTATATTGTAGGTCTATGTGAGACAGTTGGTGTTGTGGTTGTATGACCCTACTCCTCCTTAATGTATTGTCCAGCATTGGGTTGACAGAGCTTAGCCACCGGTTTGACCCTGTGTGTGCCAGCATGTGGTGCATCAACCCATATATGATATGGTCATGGCCTATGCATACAATACACTCACAATACACCTTGTATGATAAGCCTGCTGAGGTTTGCAAATTTGAAAAAAACCTTTGGGCAAACTGTCAGCAAGTAATGTCTGTATTGCACCCTATAACTCCATATTGCTTGCTGAAGTGTAAAGACGTGCTTAGTTTGGATTAAGAACCCCGCACTTGCCAACTGGTTGTGTGTGTCTGTCTCTCCCTGGGGAGAGAGCAACCTTTTTGGCGACTACTCACATCCCTTAAAAGTGGTATACTCATCTTTGTCAAGCCTGATGATGTCACCATCCTATAAATATATCTGTGGAAAGGAGAAATCCCAATAATGTGTATAGCGTGTTGTGTAAATGTGTACTGCTGTAGTATCATAATGTAGTTAGATAGGGTTTGAATCCTGCACTTGCCAACTGTGTGTGTGTGTGTGTGTGTGTGTGTGTGTGTGTGTGTGTGTGTGTGTGTGTGTGTGTGTGTCTGTCTGAGTTTTTGTGTCTCCCTGGGGAGGAGCAACCTTTTTGGAGACTATTCACACCCCTTAAAAGTGGTATACTCATCTTTGTCAAGTCTGATGAAGTCACCATCCTACAAATATACCTGTGGAAAGGAGAAATCCCAGTAATGTGTATAGTGTGTTGTGTGAATGTGTACTGCTGTAGTATCATAATGTAGTTAGGTAGGGGTTTGAATCCTGCACTTGCCAACTGTGTGTGTCTCCCTGGGGAGGAGCAACCTTTTTGGAGACTACTCACACTCCTTAAAAGTGGTATACTCATCTTTGTCAAGTCTGATGATGTCACCATCCTACAAATATACCTGTGGAAAGGAGAAATCCCAGTAATGTGTATAGCATGTCGTGTAAATTCGTACTGCTGTGGTATCATAATGTAGTTAGGTAGGGGGTTTGAATCCTGCACTTGCCAACTGTGTGTGTGTGTGCCCCCCATGGGGAGGAGCAACCTTTTTGTAGACTACTCACACCCTTTAAAAGTGGTATACTCATCTTTGTCAAGTCTGATGATGTCACCATCCCACAAATATACCTATGGAAAGGTGAAATCCCAGTAATGTGTATAGCGTGTCGTGTAACTGCGTACTGCTGTAGTATCATAATGTAGTTAGGTAGGGGTTTGAATCCTGCACTTGCCAACTGTGTGTGTGTGTGTGTGTGTGTGTGTGTGTGTGTGTGTGTGTGTGTGTGTGTGTGTGTGTCTGTATCTCCCTGGGGAGGAGTAACCTTTTTGGAGAATACTCACACCCCTTAAAAGTGGTATACTCATCTTTGACAAGTCTGATGATGTCACCATCCCACAAATATACCTGTGGAAAGGTGAAATCCCAGTGATGTGCATAGCATGTCATTTAAATGCATACTGCTATAGTATCATAATGTACTTAGAAAGAAGTTTGAATCTTGCACTTACTGACTGTGTGTGTTCCAGGTGTGTGACACCGTTGGTCAATGTGGAGTGGGTTTTGATTTTTCCTAGTGTATGACATATCACAATGACAACTGTATGTGCATTACACATGTAAGATAGCTGTGGGGCAAAGCCATATACATACATGTGACCTCAATTATTTCATAGGTGGGTACTCTGCTTTCTCCATGAATGCATCTGTTATATTTGCCAGAGCGTGCTGGTGCTTTCCAGACCTTAGGTCACTTCTGTATGTTTGTGACAAGCTTAGCCACTGCAGTGATCTCTGGGCTACGTCTTCCGTTTCACATCCACTCATCATGGTTTCTATTGAAGAGTGTGAGTGAGGGTTTATGCTTGAGGTATATTTGAATCCTGTTCCAAAGCAAGCAGTGTCTGGCAAAGATGACTAATCATTATAGGTGTGCAACAACCTCTGTGGATCTGCATGCAGACCCTTTATTCCTTATGTGCTCCACAGAGGGATTTCCAAAACCCTTTGGTAATGTGATTATCAATGGAGAGATGAGTAAACACATAGCTCTATGTATACATTAGTACCTGTTCCACATTTTGGGGGCTACTACCTATGTGGTACTCTGGGGATACTTTGTTTTCTAAAAGTGGATAACTATGCTTTCTTTGGCTTATAGCTTTACAGCATGAGTTTGACACCAGGTATCTGTCTCTATGATACCCTTTTGGAGGATGTGTGTGTCATCTGGAGAATAAAGTATAGCCCACAGTATGCATTTTCATCAAACATGGGCAGACATATCCCTACTCTGTTTGCTTGTACCTAAGAAAGCTATATGCCAAACAGGAGTGGTCCCAGGACTGAGTGCAGGTGAATACCACTTGTTACTGGCATATAATTGTACATGGAGGCTGCAAATTTTACTGTGTGTCCTACATCTGTGCGTCAGTTGTCAATCCATCATCTAACAATCGCTTATGGTCAGTCTGTTGAGGTTATGTATAATACCAGAATGTGGGATGGGTACGAATTGCTGGTGAGCTGTAGCTTGGCTGTGTGGACCACCCCTCTCTCACCTATAGCCTTGTTAACTGGCTTGAAGTCTTTTAGGTGTAGGAGCCATGATCTGGCCTTTAGAGAACCTAAGTGGGTATGGTGCAGTGTTTGCAGGTTCATAATGTCTCTGTTAATGAGTTTCATAATGCTGTGCTCCATAGCCTTCCAGATAACATTTGTCTGGGTTATAGGGTGAGAGTTTCCAGGATCTGTTGTACTTCTACCCTTAATCAATTTATGTTAACATTTGCACTGGGTGTGACGAGGGTGGACAGGTTTAGGAATAAGTATATTAGAGAGTCAGCCCAGGTTTGAAGGTTAGTAGACCAAGCCAGATAGGCAGGATTAAGATGGTTTGTACATGTGCTGAGGAGGGATGCAGAGTATTTTGTGAAATAGATGCTAAGGATGAAGCCGCCAGGTAACAGGAAAAGGGGAATGCCTAAGATGAGGTTTATGGCTATGGTGAGAGAGCACATGCAGGTGGATGGTGTGACAGCACAAGATGCAGAGGGCAGGAAGAAATGGAAACAGATGATCTACTGTGGTGACCCCTAATGGGAGCATCTGAAAGGAGAAGAAGACATTGTAGCTCAACCCTTGTGGACTGTGGACACCATTACCGTGTGTCATTCCACAAGTATGTAACCTGTATAGAGGCTGCATCTGGACAGTGTTTAGGTGAGTGGTGACTTCATATGTCAGATTGTGTATGACACAGCCAGGGACATTGTCCAGTACCATTGCCACTGTGGTTTGGACTTTGGTAAAGAGATGTTTTAACTAGAGTGTCTGTGAATCATCAGATTTTACATTCTTCAGGTCTAGAAATGTGGCCCTTGTGTAATGACAGGGTGGTGAAATCCACATTCAAACTGTCTGACAAGACATTGGTAATGTCAGTCAGATAAGTGTACTTTGTGACCATTTACACTAACTGTGACCCAATCTGAGATTTCCCCTGTAGATTATAAACAACACTAAAGAAAGCTTTAGTGTTGTCTTTGGAATCCTTGCTATTTTGTATTTTGAAGCTTGCCTTGTATGTTTATTGAGGGATTGTATTTTCCCAATGATACTGACCAGAGAGGTTATCCCTTCTTGGTATGTAACTCTTTTTTGGTACAACTTCACACCTTCTATTATATATTTAGTTTATGGCAGGGGTCCATGAGACTAATGCACTTTTACTGTATAAGTGAGAATTTCTTGTGTTTGTGATAGCACGGTCCATGCAACCCTGTAGGTGAACAGTGTGCATTACTAAAGGATTATGCAGCTGGGACAGTGTTAACCTTAGTAATGCAAACCAATGACAGATAGCAACAACAGCATCACCCACAGCACAGTGTCAACCCGTGTCATACACACACATATGCATACTCAAGTTCTAAAATGTGTGCAGTACAATGCATACTGGCCACCAATAGAAACTATGGAGTGTTAACACTGGCCAATACAAGAAATGTCACCCTGCCCATGTGTCCAATATGCATGTACATGCAGACAGTGCACCTCCACCATGTTTACAAATGGACACCTGCAAACCTGTGTTGCACACACCCCACACTTTCTGTCCACTGTATAACGCATGCTGACACAACTACACACATCAGCCAAGTGGCACATTGACAAACAAAACACAATTGGAATAAACACTGGTGACAACAATACAACATTGCTAATTACAGCTTTAATGCATCATGCCTGCTCAGCTACACCTTCAAGGATATCATTACACTTTACTGCTGACAACATGCTACACATCCAACCATTGCTATACTTTATTAAAGTCACCCTGTGCATCAGCACCATGTTAGCCTGCTCCTGCATCAATTTTACAGATGACAGAAGGTGGCACAGGTTTCATCATATGCACAGGGTGTGTTGTTGGTTTGCCAGAGGCCTACACTGAGCCATACAATCGACATGTGTGTGAGGGCCAAGAGTACTGTTATGGGCCAAAGTTGATGTAATGTGTGCGGGTATGTGTTTTCCCTAGGTTTCTGGTTTATGTGTGTGTGTCTGCATGCACACAGTTCCACCATATGGCTGCCATATACAGGGATTTGTGAGACAGCTACAGACTGTACCTGGCAGGCTTTACAGATCACTGTCTCTGGCCATGGGTATGGAACCTGTGCCTGGCAGGGGTGCTACAGACAGTATCAGGTACTAATCCAGATTGGGTACTATCCAAAGAGGTTGACATATGTCCACAGGATCTGGGTCCCTGCTGGGACTGGCCAGAGCCACGTGCACGTGGTCTGCTAGGACGGTCTATGGATAGCCCCCCAACATTGCTGGGGCTGGTACTGGCACTACGGGAGCGGCTGTGACTTGCTGGACGTCCACGGCAACCTCCAGCTGCTGATGTTGCTGGCATACATCCACGTCAATGTCTCAACCGTCCCGCACTGTCCTGACACATGGACATGACATTGTGGAGGACATCCAATGTCTCACCCCAATGTCCATCAATGACCTCAATGTAGTTACGTATGGCACCTGCTAGGTCACGGATACTGTCATTTACAGAGGTACCAAAATAATCCACAAGTATCCAGGCTGTGAAACAATTCCAATAATAAAGATGACGAAGCCAGCCAGAAAGCTAAAACACAGTTTTAATATAAAAATCTTTGAAAGTAACAAATCCACTTGGTTAAGCGCTTTCATCTACATTAAGACATCCTCAGAACAAAGACAAATAGTGAAGTAAAAACTTCTAAATACAATACAAAGACACACCCATTTGAAACCTACAATAGAACCAATCAACCAATTAAACATAGCAAACAGAAATAAAGCAACAGTAACTAGATGTTACAGCTATATTACTGAATATAATAGATGCTTCATATACTTTAAAATATAAGTGAACGTTTTTTAAATTCACTTGAAATTGAAATGTGTTCATTTAACCCTGGTGGGTTAGTTGCATCTAACCTAATCTGCTGCAACATTTCCCTGTACAATAAAATGTTCTCCCAGTCTCCTAAAAATGGTGTTGTTGTAATTTGTTCAAGTATCAAAAAAACAAACTTATTGAAGTTTTGACAACATGCAGCATGCCTTGCCAATGCACTTCTATTGTCCCCCTTTTTTATGCTGTATACATGCTGATATATTCGTTGTTTTAAACTGTTCTTAGTCTTGCCTATATAAAATGCACTGCATGTGCAACAAGTAGCAAGATAAATATTTTTTTCTGCCATATATAGCAACCTAAAAGCTAACCGAGAGTGAAACACTGTAACTGCCACTTATCACTGCTCACCCCACAACTGCTTGAAAGTGCCTTGCTCACTCTCTATCTAATGAACCATGTTCTGCACAGCAACAAAATAAAATCACTATATAAGACTATACAAGTGTACCTGGCACACTGTATGCAACACAATGCACCACCTAGCCATAGCAGATATACATCAAGCTGATGTGTAAAGAAATATATCATCCATCACAATGAGTGTAAGGTCCAGTAAATGTATTACTATTATACCACACAACTTGTTAATGGCAAACCCGTGGCCAAAATATGTGCACAATTGGGAATATAGGTCGCATACTGCTGTAGTACACTATGAATGTTGCTAGATACGCAGTTATATGTTTTACCACACATATGTCAAAGGACATGTTACAGACATACCCACACACACATTAGACATAATTACCGGACACAAAGGTATGACAACCCAGATAAGCTTTCAGTGTGTACTATACAGTACTGTGTGTCAGTACTTACACAGCCTTAATCTTGAGAAATGTAATCTGTGATGAATACAGGGACCACACAAAACAGTGGATGCAAGCAATGTGGACATACACCATACTTTGCTGTACAGGCCCAGAGCTTCAAGTAGTACTACAGTACACACAGGATTTGCATTCAACATCGGTACCAATCAATAATCATAGATGTAGTGCTTTAGCCTCCAATGACACACCCTAGTTAAAACCAAGGGACTTAATCACACTGTATGCAATAGCACTTGTTCTGCCTAGCAACAGAATACACAGCTTTTGCTAGGATCAAAGCAAGGACCCATAATACCATGACATAAACAGTTTCCCACTAAGCTATCCCACAGATACATATCTTTGACGTATTCACAAACATATTGATCATCACAGTCAGTCAACAGTACAGAGAATCTATTGCAACAAGTAGATGTAGGTGTGTATGAGTATATATAACTCTGTATATATATATATATATATATATATATATATACACACACACACATATACACAGCCGTTGTTCTACATATACATATATATGTAGGCACATATACTGTCAGAAAAGTATGTATTAGTGTATGTATTAGTAATATGCTTAGTGCATTTAAGGCTTGAAAAGGGTTAACACATTTATTCTATTTCACACAGCATAAAATCTGTACAAATTGCGGAAGCTTTCTAACCTTGTATTGTCATGAAATATGCGCAGCTATAATCTTTGCTTATGCTTTGGAAATTTACAGGGAAGCAGATAATTTCTGCTTGTGTCAGGAAAATAATGAATGGATGTAACACTTGTATTAATGTTATGAGACTCAGACAAGGAGTTCCACTTGTGCTGTGAGAAAATACATAGCTGCAGAAGCTATAGATAATCAGAACAAAGACTGCTTGAAAATATGAACTGCAATCAGCATTTGCTTGTGCCTAAGTTAGAAAAGTACCTTGAAATGTAACACATGTATTAGAATTACACAATAGAAGCTTGTAACGGGCTAGAGCCCACCAAGGCCAGGTTGTTTTTCTCAAAATGTTTTTCATAAATCCAGTCATGTCAGCAGAAAATCTGAGTAACATCTGCTGTAGAATAATACTGAAAGTTGTGTTTGATTACGTCAACCATAGAAGGCAATGTCTTGTAGAACAGTATAAGAATGGCATACTTCCTGTTAGTAGTTAGGCAAAATCCTGTATTTGCATGTTTTTGTCTCCTTGCAGCAAGTTATTAAATGTGCCTTATCTAAACCTTACGTGTATTGGTCTTTGAAGTTTTTTCCTTTGACAGATTGGTCCTTCGGACCAGAAACCCTCACTTCGCCTCGGATCAGACAGGCCAGGTGGCTTGAAACTGTACAGGGAAGAAACCACATCGGTTCTTCTTATTTGAAAAGCCCTCCGACTGAATTGTCGTACAAAAGAGGCCAGCCACTTTCTGATCTGCGACTGAAGGACGGGTTTTTTATGAACTAGGTGATCAATCACGAAGGTTCAGGTAAGGTGAATCTACCTTTTTTCTGTTTTAGGTCAGGGACTAGATTTGTATTGTTTTTGTCAGGACTGTATTTTTACAAGTCAGGGACAGAAAAGATTACTGTCTTGCCATAGATCAGGGAAACAGAGTAGGTAGGCAGTCACTCTGAAGAGACTATAACAAAATCCGTGGTACCACGTTAAAAATAAGGAGTTACGTAACGATTAAAAAGGGTAGAACAAAATGGGTAATAATTGCACAAAAAGACCCCAAAATCCGCCGTTAACCGAAGGCGCAAGATACATGCTGTCACAGCATGCTGATAATATTAAATACTACTCAAAGTGGGTTAATAAGTATGAATTTGATGGTAAATTGGAAAAATCCTCACTTATCAAACTTGTCAAACAGCTTAAAACCAATTCCAAAGGTCGGGTAAAAAAGCAGCGCCAATTAGGAATTCCTCAGGCACACAGGTGGATTGAGGAAGTAAACCGTAGGGAACAAAAGAACAATAATTCAAAAGCAAAGTTTTTAGATAAGGAGAACAATCACTTAGTAATAGCATCTGCCCCTCCGCCCCCCTTACCAGAGTATGATGCAAGTGAACAAGTTAATCCACCCCCGCGATATCCTGCTGCCACTGTAAACAGAGACACTACAAAAGCAAAACCGTTTATTAGAGATCCCATCGAGACCAGGTCTCGAACACGGGCAGGTAACTCAAAAGGGGACATTGAATTATATCAAATGGGTAGGAATTCATGATCTATGAGTGAAGAAGAAATATGCCCACTCATAGAAGTACCTAATCCTCAGGCAGGGCAAGAAGGTCAGGACCCAACTATTCTAGTGTATAGACCCTGGACTCTGGAAGACATCCGGAAAGCCACTGAGGGAATTCCCCATCCAAAAGTTAATTTTAGAAAGTTCTTAGAAGATTTACAAGGAATGAGGCTAAGTTATAATTCAAATGGAGAAGAGGTAGAAAAAGTAGTCAGACAAATTGTGGGACCAGATTGGCACATGATTAGTGGCAACTGGAATCCCCGAGACACTGCACACAGACCCCTCCCACATAGCAGCGCAGAACTAGACAACAGAGTTAAAGGTCTTACAGACTGCATCTCTGAGAAATAGAAGCCTAGGACAGACTGGACTTGCATTAATCAATGCATCCAACAAGAAGGTGAAACTATTGACAGATATTATGGCAGACTGTTAGAATGTTTTAATAACCATTGTGGAATGCAGGTTCCTGAAGATCAGACACAAGATTCCCCATATGAGCAGCAGTTAAAGAATGCATTTTAAAAGGCAGCATTGCACCCATAAGCAGTTTTATTACAAAGCACATGGTAGATCATCGTACAAGCAGGTTACAGTCATTACTTGAATATGCTAGGCATGCCGAAAGGCATTTTAATAGCAAAAAGAAAAAGAAAGCCCAAGTATTTTCTGTAGAAGATGGAGCAGAAGTCTATGTAGTACAGTCTGGGAAAAAGGGCAAGAGAAATGCCCAGGGGAAACAAACAATCTGATCAGCAATCAGAGGTCTTTGAAGGGCGAAAGAAAAGGGGTGAATGTTTTAAATGCGGTAAAAAGGGACACTTGGTAAGGGATTGCAAGAAAAACAAGAAGGCAACCACGGAAGACAAGGAGGGTGAAGACTGACTATATGATAGTCAAGAATCACTAGAAGGGGAAAGCAGAGAAAGGACAAATGAGAATGTGATAGAAGGAGTAGAGGATGTGACAGAAGAAATAGAGGAAGTGCAGGAAGTTACGGATAGTGAAGAAAATGAAATATTAGATTTAGCCTTATTGAGCTTAGAGCTCTATATAGCAGACACAAAAGCAGAAGTTACACTCCTGGTAGAAGGGAGGGAGGTCAAATTCTTGTGTGACTCAGGGGCATCACGGACCCTGATACATCCCTCCAAACTGCCAGAGAATTCAGAGTCACCTGATTACATACTAGTGAAAGCAGCTAATGGACAGCTGTATCGGGAGCCCCTCTCCTATAATATTGCAATAACTGATCCTGTTTCAGGATTGACCCAGAAAAGCAAAATTGTTGTTTCCGCAAAATGCCCAGTAAACCTCTTGGGCAGAGACCTTATGCAGCTATTTGGTATAACAGTATTTCCGACTATGCATGGTATGGAAGCACAGCGACAAATTGATACCTTTGCAGTGCAATCGGAGGGTGAAATGTTCTATTGGTACAGCCAGGACTTGGTTACGACTGGTCCAGGGGCAGTGACCGAAGAGTTGATGAACGTAGCCATCAGCAAGTTCCCCTCCCTTGACACTGATAAACAACATTTGTTGCACTGTACACTGTATTATTGTAACACACCAGGACCTGATAAGGAATATGAGCAAAAATTGTTTAGAAATCGTGCAAACAGATTGATACTATGTAATCTGTACTGGGACATGGAAGGGAACAATGTAGCCAGCTGTTCATTGCCCCAGGAGTTCTTTGCACTCTATAAATCTAATCGATTACCACATGTTAGCTTAACTAAGGACAAGAATGTAAAATGGGTAGACTTAGGAGAAAACGTCACGAGATGGGAAAAGCAGACAGAGTTAGAACTGTCAGAACAGGGAATACAAATGCAGAAGTTGAATTGGATAACTCAGACCCACCCAGCCGTGCACTTGCAGTCTAGCAAGGACAGCTGATTATCACTCCTATTAAAGGAGGAAGAGAATGCCTTACAGAATATACCAGAAACTCTTTGGTCAACAGGAAAGTCAGATGTAGGACTTATTCGTACAGCGGGACCAGTTACTATCACGCCAAAGTCAGCATTTAGACCACAGAAAAGACAGTATCCCTTAAGAAAAGATGCGGAGGTAGAAATCAAACCTATTATAGCAGCTTTACTTAAGGAAGGGGTGCTGGTGGAATCTCCTGATTCACCATGTAACACACCCTTATTTCCTGTTAAGAAAACGAATGGAGAATGGCGTATGGTCCAAGATTTACAAGCTGTAAATGACGCAGTAATACCAAGGGCACCTACAGTGCCAGACCCACACACCCTGTTGAATGATTTAAAACCTCAGCAGAAATATTTTTCTGTGGTAGATATCAGCAATGCTTTTTTTCTATACCGATACACCCTGACAGCCAATATTGGTTTGCATTCACATTTCAGGGGAAAAGGTATACATATATGCGACTACCACAGGAATATTGTGAAAGTCCGACAATATTCTCACAAGAAATGGCAAGCAACTTGGCGGGATTCACCCCACCAAGAGACAGTCAGATTTTACTTTATGTTGATGATATCCTGCTGGCGGCCCCCACCCAGCAAGATTGCAAAGAAGATACCATAGCGCTATTACAATTTTTAGCCACTGAAGGACATAAAGTAAACAAAAATACACTGCAGCTTTGGAAAAAACAAGATAAATACCTAGGATATGTAATATCCAAAGAGGGTAGGACATTAGATGAGGACAGAAAAGTAGCGATTTTGCAAGCACCAAAACCCACTACCAAGAAGGAAATTATGTCCTTCCTGGTTACGACTAATTTTTGCCGGAGCTGGATTCCAAACTATGCCTTGGAATCTGCACCGCTGACTAACCTGATATATAAAAAGCCTATGGCAGCACAGGATTTGTTACAATGGACACCAGAAGCAGAATCTGCTTTCTGCAAACTGAAACAGTTAATAGCATCCTCATTAGTTTTAGGATTACCAAACTATCATAAATGTTTTTTCCAAACTGTAGATTGTAAGCAAGGTTATATGACATCAGTGTTAACACAGCAGCATGGGGACAAGCAACGCCCTATTGCTTATTATTCATCACAACTAGACCCAGTGGCATGGTCTTTACCCCACTGTGTACAAGCAGTAGTTGCAGCTGCAATGGCAATACAGGCTTCGGCCTCAGTAGTTTTGTTCCACCCTCTCACATTGAGAGTGCTTCATGCAGTCGCGATTATTTTACTGCAAGAGAAGGTAGCATATCTTTCCCCTGCTAGGCATCTTTCCTGTATGACTATATTGTTGAGCCAACCTCATATGACAGTTGAACGATGCATGACTTTAAACCCTTCTAACTTGCTCCCAACCCTTGCAGATGGCACACCACACAGCTGCCTGCAGGTGATTGAGCAAAAGACACTACCTAGAAAAGATCTCACGGATGTCCCCTTGGATGATGCCGAGGTGACATACTACGTGGATGGCTCGTGCAAAAGGGGTCCTGCAGGACAGAACCTAGTAGGATATGCAGTAGTTTCTGATACTGAGATTATAGAAGTGAAATCGTTACCACACAATTTATCTGCACAGGCCGCAGAATTGATTGCCTTGACACGGGCATGTACCTTAGCAAAGGGTAAATGTGTGAACATTTGTACTGACAGCCAGTGCGCTTTTTCTACTGTACATGTTTTTGCACAACAGTGGAAAAATTGAGGAATGGTAACATCTACTGGCAAACCAATCAATCATGCACAGTTTATTTTAGATCTTTTAGAATCTATTCAGTTACCTCAGAAAGTAGCTATTTGTAAATGCACAGCTCATACCAAACAACAGGATAGGATTTCAAAAGGTAATGCGAGAGCTGATACAGCTGCAAAACAGGCAGCTTCAGAAGTATTTCTTTTAAATGAGGAATTACAACCCTCTGAGATTTTAGACAGAAATGTTAAAGACAATGCAGACACTTACTACGCAGGCTGAAAAACAAAGATGGGTAAGACGAGGAGCAATTCTCGAAAAGGGGCTGTACATCTCTAAAGAAGGGAAACCGATATTACCATCTAATTTGTTTAGATATGCAGCTTTGTTGAGCCATGGGCAATGCCATGTCTCAACAGGGGGGATGGTACAGCTGGTGAACCGAGTGTTCACGACATATGGATTCTTAAACTACTCTAAAAAATTTTGTTTAATGTGCCACGTTTGTAACAAACATCATGCACAAGGGGAGTTAAAGCCCAAGCAAGGGAGTTTTCCCTACACCACCATATCCGTTTCATATTATCTGTATGGATTTCATAGAATTGAACAAATGTGAAAATAAGAAGTATTGTCATTATAGATATGTTTTCCAGATGGGTGGAAGCCTTTCCGACCAAAAATCTAGACATGGCTACAGTAGCAAAAATCCTTGTTAAAGAAATAATCCCTAGATTCGGCATTCTGGAAAGGATATACAGTGACAACGGTACACACTTTGTAAACCAAACCATACAACAGTTAAGTAAACATTTTGGTATTTCTTTAAAAAATCATTGTGCATATCATCCGCAATTTGCAGGGTTAGTTGAGAGGCATAATGGGATTTTAAAGAGTAAGCTAAGAAAGTTAATAGCAGAAACAAAGAGACATTGGGTGTACTGTCTGCCCCTGGCACTGTTGAGCATGAGAACTGTTACGAATGCAAAAGGATTGACTCCTTTTGAAAAATTATTTGGAAGGGCTTATTATATACCTCAGTGGAAACCTCTCATGCCCGCAGACCAGGAAGCCGACTGTACATTAGCAGAGTATATGAGAAATTTATTGAATTCTAAACATCTGTTGCAGTCAAATTCTGTTTCAGATAAAGAACAAACCAGACCATCAGAAGTGGCAGTGGCTCCAGGAATCTGGATCTGGGTGAAGACAATAAAAAAGAAGAATTGGACGTCACCAAAGTGGGAAGGTCCAATCAAGTGCTTCTGTCGACACCTACTGCAGTCAAAATCACAGAGCGTGCCTCTTGGATCCACTTGACACACTGCAAACTAGTTAAGAACTTTGAACTGGACAAAAATCTTGTCACATGTCAAGAGCAAAAATGATAGAATCCAGAAAAAACAGGAATGCAGAACAACCATTTCCTCAGAAGTATTGCATAATCATCCTGTTAACTGTATTAGTGACAATAATCTTTTTGTTGTGGCCATTCCTTTTTCCAGCCACACAAACTGAACTGAATAAACGTGAAGCTTTACTCATAAACTGGCACCCAAACTTCATCACTTACCAGGCAATTAAATATGTGTATGCTGAGACTTTCAATGTTTCGAATTGCTGGATTTGCACAGCTTTGCCGACAGCATACGGAGGGTTATTAATGACTACAGTCCCCCTAGGGGTCAACGAGACCTGGGAAAACTTGATTTATGATACCTCAACCATTACATCACAAGATAAAATAGCATTGCACTTGTCTATTCCACAAAATGGAATTGTGTGTTTTTATAAAAAATGATACTGTTCAGGTGGGTTGGAGCAATTGCAATGTGACTGTTCCTTATAAATGTTACACTAAAGCTAACAATGCAGGTTCTTATTGTAATACAAACTATGACTCATTTCTTGAGTTGATGCACAAAACAATTGATGAAGTAAAACATAATTCTGTTCTCCATAAACAACTGTCTATAATTGATAGAAAAATGTTTCATGCGGGGCAAGTGTATATTCACAGCAAAGTTACTACTAAAGTAGAGGACTGTTATTTTGTATGTGGCAGAAAGGCATATAAGTGGTTACCTGAGAATTGGTCCGGCAGTTATTTTTTGGGCTACCTGTTCCCGGCCATACGACACACTGCAGTTTTGCCTCGAGGGAAAATTCAGAATGTCCGAGAAGTCGTCAAGAAACCTGTAAATCCAGTGGGGCAAATCGATGCGTGTTGGAAAAAACATCATTCTATAGGCAAAGGACTGACACACATGGACTTGAGTGATAATGTTATATCGTGGGCAGGCATATTACCAGCATATGGAGTAGTGAAATCAATCTGGGAGCTGAGAAAACAGTCTAAACTTCTCGAAGTAATGAGTAATGCAACTTTTTCCACTCTCAAATTGGTGACTGATGAACTGAATGCCATGAGAACTGTAGTGCTTCAAAACTGCATGGCTCCCGACTTCACCCTAGCGGCGAGAGACGGTACTTGCGCTTTAATCCAGGAGGAGTGCTGTTCATATATTCCTGACCATAAACACGAGATAGACAATCACCTTGAGGTAATTCAGCAAGTGTCGGCCATGGCCAAACCAGGACCAAACCCACTGACGGACTTTTTCCAGAAATGGTTTGGGGGTGGAGTACTATCCTAATGAACATCCTGATTGCCATTTATGTAGGAATGATCCTACTGGGAGTATGTGTTTGCTGTGGCATCCCCTGCATGAAAAGACTGATTAAAGACTTTATAGACATGTCAGTTTCTGAAACCTTATATCAAAGTACTGAGTTTGAAGAATTGTTAAAAGATTGAAAATGATTTCATAAGTTTAAATTGAATGACTCTCTTAACTGCAAATCCTAAGTGGGAAGAGGTTAGGAGAAGAAAAAACTGTTTAATGCTTATTTTGAAAGTAGAATAATAGTATTAAAAGGGGGGGGGGAATGTCAGAAAAATATGTATTAGTGTATGCATTAGTAATATGCTTAGTGCATTTAAGGCTTGAAAATGGTTAACACATTTATTCTATTTCACACTGCATAAAATCTGTACAAATTGCATAAGCTTTCTAACCTTGTATTGTCATGAAATATGCACAACTATAATCTTTGCTTATGCTTTGGAAATTTACAGGGAAGCAGATAATTTCTGCTTGTGTCAGGAAAATAATGAATAGATGTAACACTTGTATTAATGTTATGAGACTTAGACAAGGAGTTCCGCTTGTGCTGTGAGAAAATACACAGCTGCAGAAGCTATAGATAATCAGAACAAAGACTGCTTGAAAATATGAACTGCAATTTGCAATGTCACACACTAAAACCTGCATTTGCTTGTGCCTAAGTTAGAAAAGTACCTTGAAATGTAACACATGTATTAGAACTACACAATAGAAGCTTGTAACAGGCTAGAGCCCACCAAGGCCAGGTTGTTTTTCTCAAAATGTTTTTCATAAATCCAGTCATGTCAGCAGAAAATCTGAGTAACATCTGCTGTATCACAATACTGAAAGTTGTGTTTGATTATGTCAACCATAGAAGGCAATGTATTGTAGAACAGTATAAGAATAGCATACTTCCTGTTAGTAGTTAGGCAAAATCCTGTATTTGCATGTTTTTGTCTCCTTGCAGCAAGTTATTAAATGTGCCTTATCTGAACCTTATGTGTATTGGTCTTTGAAGTTTTTTCCTTTGACATATACATTTCACCTTTCATAGTGAGAATATCAATTATACAAAGGATGTAAGGTGTGCAGTTTATTTATTTATTTATTTTTATTTATTTGCAGTTGGTTTACCAGGATAGTCCATTGGGCCAATATGAACCCATTTTCAATGGAGTCCTGGGGAGAAAAGCTCCAAAACAATCAAGGTTACAATAGGTTTCATAGGTTCATAGGTTAGGTTCATACTAGGCTATCTGCCCGAGGGCATTTACAAGCCTAGCCCATAGTTTTGTGGCTTACGCCACCCCTTTAGTATGGGGAACTATACCCATTATTTTGCTGTGCCTCTGTCGAGCAGTGACATTGAGGTAATCCCTGGGGTATATCTGCGATCTCCCATCCATTGGTCAAGATTTCTCTTGAACAAGGCCAGCGAGGTGCTCTGCCTCACATATACCGGGATTTTATTCCACAGCATAGGGAGTCTTTGGGTGATGAATCTATCCCTCCAGCACGTCCTATTAATAGCCGTGTCGAGGTTTAAGTCTCCCGCCCTTGTGGCTCTGACGGATTTAGATTTTTTGAGGTGAAGCATATTCATCAAATCTGGGTTTGACATGGCCTTGTATGTTAGGCAAAGGTCACCTCTGAGCAAGCGGTAAGCGACTGAATAGAGCTGGAGTTCTTTCAGTCGGGCAGCATAGGACAGATGTTTGAGACCCTTTATCCTTTTGGTGAGGAACTTTTGTGGCCTCTCCAGCTGCTGCAAGTTAGCTCCAAAACAATCAAGGTTACAATAGTTTATAGATTATAATTTTACAAGTGTTATAGACTAGAGCAAGCATTACAAACAGTACAGACTAGTGATGAGCATTACAGGTGATACAGACTAGTAAGGGATCATTACAAAATAAATACTGCGGAGCCAATACATATTAGGAAGCTTACACTTAAGAGGTGCAACCTAATGCATACTTTGCAAACAGCTTAGTAATTACAGGGATGTATGAGTTGGGGGAGATGGTAAAAGGAGATTGCTTGTGTAAAGAGGGGAAAGAAAAGAAGACAGAAATTGGCAGCATAGGTTATGTGGGGTGGGAGCAGGAGCATTCCCACTGGGATATTAGATGTGAGTGAAGAGATTTTTTTGAAAATAAAGCAATTAGAAGTGGTACGAATGGATGGAGGTAGGGAGTTCCAGAGATGTGCTAGACCATAGGATAGAAGATGTTTGCCTGGGGGACGAGTTGGTTTGTACACTTCTAATAGATTTTGGTTGTTAGACCTTAGTACTCTGTCAGGTAGGTGCATTTTAAAGGCAGAGGAAAGGGAAGGACAGAGGGAAGGGTTGAAAATGAGCTTGTGTGCAAGAGTAAGTTGAGTATAGGTGAGATGATTGGGTAGTTCTAGCCATTTCAGTTTGTGGAGAGAGGAACAGTGGTGAGTGGAGAACTTATGGCTGGTAGCGAACTTGGCAATTTTGTTGTAGCAGGAGGACAGTTGTATTTTCAGGGAGGATTGTAGATTAGTTAGGAGTGGAGCTCCATAGAGAAGGGAGGGGATAAGAAAAGATGTAGAGAGAGTGATTTTAGTGGCAGATGTAAGATAATGATTTTGTCAGTAGAGCATACCTAGTTTTTGATGGGTTTTTTTGATGTTTAGTTGTAAGTGGGAGTTGAATTTGAGCTGACTATCAATTTGGACCCCAAGTAACTTGGTCTCTGATACCAGTTCCAGAGTTGTATTATTATGACTAGTAATAGAGAATGTGTTTGTGTCGAAAGAGGTGACTTTAGAGGGAGTGAATACCATTAATTTGGTTTTAGAAGCATTGAGTGCTAGGTGATTTTTATTCGTCCATTGTTCAGTGGTTGAGAAAGCATCTTGAGTAAGCTTTAGGAGTGTAGGGATAGATGTGGCAGAACAGATAATAGTTGAATCATCTGCGTATTGGATGATATTTGAGAAAGGGATAGAGTTGTGGAAGTCATTTATAAATATATTAAAGAGGAGGGGACCCAGTATGGAACCTTGGGGAACTCCAGTTGGAGTATTAAGGAATGAGGAGGTGGCCTTTTTCCATTTTACTGCTTGATATCTATTGGATAAGTAGCTGGAGAACCAGTTCAGAGAGGAAGGAGATAGGTTAAGCTTAGAGAGTTTAGTTAAAAGTAGGTTGTGAGAGATAGTGTCAAAGGCCTTAGAGAGGTCAAGTAGTAGGGTAGAAAAAATATAACCAGAGTCCCGGGCTTTGTTTACAGTTTCAAGGAAGGAGAGGAGGGCTGTCATAGTGCTGTGGCCTGGTCTGAAACCATGTTGAGTGGGAGTTAGTAGGTGATTGTCTAAGAGATGTGGTAAGAGTTGAAGTTGGATACACTTTTCTAGGAGTTTAGAGATGGGAGACAGGATAGCAATGGGATGGAAATTAGTAACATTGTTATTGTTGCCTCCTTTATGTAAAGGTATGATAAAGGCCTTTTTCCAGATTTGGGGTACTATGCTTTCTTGGATAGAGCAGTTGATTAGAATGCTTATGGGGTAGGTAATCGCTTCGGCAGCTATGCTAAGAAAGTGTGAAGGAATGTTGTCAGGAGCATTAGAGCATGGCTTCAGTTTTTGAAGGAGTTTTTTATGGTAGATGTGGGTATAGGTTTTAATGAGAAAAGTGGGGAGTGGGAAGAGGGGGTATTTGGGGGTGATGGAGATGAAGAGGAAGTGAGAGTAGAATAAGAGGTGGAGGGTAGAGAATGTAATAAAATTGCACAGTCTTGAGATAAATGCATTGAAGGTGTTCACAGCCCAAGTAGCTGTAGCAGGCCTTACTGGCTTCAACATTGCAAACTGAACAAACCACCCACAGTGTTTAACCACCACATGTCGTATACCAGCACTGTATGCTGTCTTGTTTGTCACACACTAAAACCTACATACAAATATGCGCATACTAACCTTCACCAACATATATATATATCTCCACCCTTCACAAACAGTTGCAATATGTCCCCTGCTCTATGCACATATACAGATGTGAATATATATAACACATATATATTTCTCCGTATGTGTGTGGCATACACACACAAGGTCCACACTGTTGTAAGTCCCTGGACCTCACAGCTGAACTGTTGGGCCTTGCTGCAACACAAACAGGTGTCACATATGAACACCCACACTAACATTAGGGAGGGTATATATGACTACAGATGCTAGATAAGCATACTAGACTGCTACAGCATTTGCTAATGCTAAGCGATACTTTAATATGACTATCATGCATGTTCTGTCACACCCATGTTTATATAATGTCAGCGCTAATCCCCTCAACAGCCATTGGTCACACTACTGTACAGAACACAGATAACATGGATCAGATCTTTGACATTTAATGCTGAGCTACACATTTCACAGGTGTGTCCCACTGCCCATAGGTACACACAGTATTGTCCATAGCAGTAGTTAAGCAGAACATCTGTGCATAAAGAAGTACTGCTGCCACATATGAATGGGTTCACATTATGTAGACTATTCTTCAATAATATCTACTACATGCCAGTAAATACATATGTGTCACAAACCTTTCCTTTGTATGATTTGGTAATATTTTTTTTTCTTTTTCCTTTTCTGTCTCTCTCTCTCTCTCTCTCTCTGTCAGTCTCTGCAATAGAGTGATTGAGTTTGTTGGCAGAGATTGCAGCCTGCCTTTGTAGGAATTTGCACATGAGCATGGGATGACCTCTGCACCAATTAGTGGCCACCATTTGCTAATTGCATGCAGCCTGCTGTGTAGTAATTGCAGTAATCACTGTCATAGCAACCCAGTACTATAAATTGCTGACTCATTTAGGCGTGGCCCTTTCAGCTTTCCAAGATGGAGATCATCCTTGTTTGCTGTGGACATCATTGTTTAAGACAGAAGGTTGGTATAGTTCTTATATCAGAAGCCAGGGGTGTAGCCAGAGATTTACATTTTGTACTCAGACCTAATGTTGCTGCTTCCAGTACCCACTTTTCAGTGTAGAAATGTACTCACCCCTCAAAATGCTACCCCAAGATACATGGAAAGATGTACTTTTTTTTCAACTTTTATAATTAACTGCCATACAAAGCTAGTTATTGAGATGTATTCCTTTGGCACAAGAATTGTTTGTGAACTGCTATACTGTGAATATTCATTTACTCAGTTCTAAACAGTTTGTGCTTTTTTAGTGCTGACATTAGCACAAGCTGCTCAAGTAAACTGGACACATGTCAGTACTGTGAGTATGCTTACCTACATCCTTGGTAGACCCTGCACACACAGGTATATTCTACATTTGGGTAGGGGTGCAGAAGTACAGAGAGCGTAAGTATTATTGTGTGGATTTTATCTTGCTGGACTTGCAGGGTTGCTGTGTACATGTTAGTTTATCAAGGCAGGTAGTCTGTCTGCGTAACTCCCAACTGTGGACCTATCCACATGATAGCCAGAGAATAGCCGTTTATTTTTTTTGTCTGTGCACCACACAGGTCTTTTCGGCAATAGAGCAATGGCATTCTTACAGTTGGTTGCTACCAGTACATGGCTACATCCATTTGTATTTCAGTGTTGTATTCCTACATAAGGGTATGCTTGCAAAACTCCTTCTAAAGCTATTTTCACAGTGTGTAACAGCAGAAAGGCTGATATGCCTCTGTGTTTCTGCCTCTGCCAGACCTCTCAACCACTCAGGTACATATTTGAACAGACTCAGGGAAAAGTAAAGAAAAAGTCAGGGACACCTTTAAAATTTTAGTGCCATTAAGATGAGACATTGAGAGAATCAGAGCATATGAATTAATATACCTTTTCTGAAGTAAAAGAAGTGTCTAACTCTTAATTATTGTCATTATTCATTAAGTGTAATTCACCAACTTTCTGGCCAAAGTCAGTAGTTTTCGGAGGGATTCAGAGGGACAGAGCTAAAATTTGTTTCAAAATCAGGGACATCCCTGAAAATTAGGGACAGTTGGGAGGTATGGCCTCTGCCCTAAACAGATATGCCAGTGTTTGTCCTACTGTGATACTGTGTGGGGTTGTAAAGTGATGGTGTAACATTATTTCCTGCTAGAATGGCTGCTTCTCTTATCACAGTCATGTAATGTAATCCCACAACAACTGTTGGTCAGCATCCACAGTACAAGTTGTGTGGTATAGTATCCCTATTTTTCCTTTACATTCACTCATTCATGATATATATCATCACTCATGATATATTTATTTAAGCATCAACTTGATGTATATCTACTGTGGCTTAGTGGTACTTCATGTTGTGTAGTGTGCGCAAGGTCCAGGGTTCGAGACTTACAGAGGTGTTTTATTTTGCTCCTGAGCAGAGTAAGGGCCCTCACATACAGAGTGACTAAGCCACTTTTAAGCAGTTGTAAGCGGGTTTGTGCATTGCTGCGCATTGCTTAGCCAAGCGCAAACTCGTGCAAACCCATTAACTACTGCTTAATAGTGCTTACTCCTGCTAACCCCCGCGCTCATTTCTTTGAAAGAAAAGAAAAATGGAGCGATAGGAAAGTGGTGAAAGAGGGGCACAAAGAGGGAAAGACAGTATGGAAAATAGCTCGGAATGTGCAGGACGCGTGTAGGGAAGGTCCATAGCTGCCCATTTTTTCAACAGCAACAGTTGTGCATATGCAATAAATTTGGAGGTAGATATGAAACCTTCAACCCCTGAGAGAGGGATGAGGACAACAAAGTATGTTGTAATGTCAATTAAATAACATTTCATGTGTCCACTGGACACATTTTATGTGTCCTGTGGACATGTGTGCATAATGGGCAGCAATGTATGGGGCGTAATTTTTTTTTTTGGGAGCAAATTGCCCCTTTATTCAGGTGAGAGCGGAATGTGGGGTAGGGGAAGTTGGTATATTTGGGGAGATAGGTTGGGGAGGTAAACAGACAAGACAAACAAGACGCTTACAGGGGCGGTATATGACACGTGGTGGGTGAACACCTTTGACAGGGAGGGATGTATGGAAATCGCAAGCCCATGAGCCCCCAGATGGAAACAGTGGGACTGAGGTCCCCATCCATGGGCAGTCACCATTGCACCTTCACAGCCCAGAGGGTGGCTGTGCTGGGGGCTGTGTAGGAGGGGTAGGCTAACCCGGGAGTTGTGCCACTCGGCCCGCAAGCTGGTGTAGAGGTTCTGCAACAGAACGTTCAATCTCTCTATGCACCACAACCTGGACAGTTTGAAGGGTGATATGTGCCCCTCCTCCACACATGCTTGCATGGGGGGGCCGAGCCCCATCCCCTGCAATGCTTCCACCCAAAGGCGGCACAGGGCCAATGGAGGAGGAGGACCCAGGCTGGGCACCAGATCTGCTGGTGCCAGGTGTCATGGCCAGCTGAGGTGGGACAGGTGGGTCCACTGGGACTATGTTTTAGAGAGTTTAATAAAGATATGGATTAGTAACAGTCAACAGCATTCCCAATTAGTTATAACAGCATGAAGAAGTATTCTCATTAACCCAACACACCAGATTTTCAACAGCTGAAAAGCAAGCATAACACATGCATATATAGAATATTAGTGGACATTACAAAAGCATGCAGGTTGAATTGATGGCAACAGGCCACCATTATTGTAGTATTTTAACAGGGCACATGCATAGAAATAAATGCAAATATTTATAAACCGATAGGACATATGTCCCAACAAATGTTTTGAGATTAGACATACGGATTGAGGTGTGGAATTGCATTTTTTATGCACATACAGTAGGGTGGAAAAAGATAGCTCAATTAACAACTTATATATCCTTCTAGTTTTCACTACATTCCTATTAACTGCAGTTATATAGATTCATAGGTTCATAGATTAGTACTAGGCTAACTGCCCATGCGAGCCATTTTTAAGCCTAGCCAATTATCCCTCGTGAGACTCAAACCCTGTACTTTGTGTTTGTAAAGCAAACACTTTAACCATTAGGCCACCCTCCCCAACCCCCTTATATGTCCCTTACATGTATTATTACACTACCCAATGCCCTTATATTGTGCAATTGGATTTTGCTAGATCATTATATACATGAGCTGTATCTTACATACAAACTGTCCAATATGCAGATGTTACTACAACATATTTTGAGAGTTGCTCACACACACTACTGCTAAGATGGTACACTGACAGCTTTACTTTCATATAATTATCTAGATATGTTCAGGTGAAAGTATCAGTTATATGTTAACAGCTCCCTACATTTCTGGCAGCACACTGACATTTCTGGGGAACACAGTACCAAGCTACTCATGTGCCAGATTAACCTGTACATGCTGGGCATGAACCAACAGTTGAGGGCTGTAAATATGCATAAAAGCTACTGGCACTCCCTTCATCCACGTTATATGGGCCTACCCAAGTGTGGGTTGACACTGCTTAATACAATACTACTATTTGTAGAATGCCACAGTACAACAACATATCAAAGAAAATGACACAGACACACTCCAGGAATTATACATTTATTAAAGGATTAGTACACCTTTATTTATTGGGTTAAAACACTTTTTGAAGGCTCTCACATTTATTTTATATAACAGTACATGCAGAATAATTACTAACCTGCCTGATGAAGCAGCCTTTGCAGCCTATCTTCATAGGCTTGCTGGTTCATAGCCCGGACACCTGCAGCTGTGAAGTAAATGCGGTGATATTGAGACATACCTATCCATAGCATAGACAAGCATAGCAATTCTTAAATACTTAATACAATGGCTACTTACTCAGTACTGGAGCATTAGGCATCACACGGGATTCCTGGATCCACTGGTCCAGTTGATCTTCCCTACTTCGCTTCAGGTCAGAATAATGGTGCCTGACCTGCTCACCGGTCCGATGAACACCAGTGGGACTGGTGAGATCATGGGCAAGACTGTTCCAGGCCTCCATTTTATATTGGGACTCTTTCCTCATGATTGTGGACAAGGAGCCAAACCATTACTTTGGACTCCTCAATGCCCCAGCATTGCACTCTAAATCGAGTGCCTTCTCTAACATCGGCCATGCTGACTGCAGAAGGAAGCTACAACCAGTTATAGCAAGTATTTCCGCCTTTGGAACTTAAATATGCCTCATTTCCCGCACTTATTTGTGATTGGCCACTTTTGGAAAAACTCAGCTGTAGGCACACCTGCTTAGCTGATGTTGGCAGTGTTTAAAATTCCTTTGATAGATTTGTGTCTGTTGAAAGTGCATGTTTATGAAATGCTGTCGTGGCTTAGTGGTTAAGTACTGTGACTATAGTGCACAGTAGCCTGAGTTCAAACCCTGTCACTGTTTTTTATTTTCCTACTGAGCAGACCTGACTGGTTAAGGAACAGTAAAGGAGGTGCGGCCGTGTTTAACCGACTTTGCTCATCTTTGCCCAACGTTGCTCAGCATTGTGCTGGTTAGCACAGTGCGCAGCTACGTGCAAAGACATTGCGCTGTTTAACGCAGTGCGCAGCTACGAGCAACTGGATTTAAATATGCTCAGTACTGGTAAAATGTGCTTAGCAGTACTTTATATTGCTTAAAATAGGGTACTCATGCCTCAGAATGCATAACCATTTCACCTTCATATATATATATAATTCGTTCACTACTACATTTAACTTTTCAATGCTTTTTACAAAACTTATACATAAAAAATGTCAGGAAATATTTTTGTATACAGATTTCCAACAGAAAATGGAACATGCAGTAGTGGGACTCGAACCAGGAATGCCTCCTCTTTGTGCGAAGGCTCTAACCACTATGCTATCGCTATTTTGCTTAATTTGCGTATATTTTTCTTATTATCCTCTTCTGGTGTCTAAGCTGCTAACTGTAGCTAAGCTGTATGCTTATTAACACATAAAGATTTTATATCCAGTTCACAAACTTGGTCAGATAAGTTTAAAGTAGGGTGGAGGGGAGGGTTGTAAGTGCTTGAAATGGAGGGGAGGGTTGTAAGTGCTTGAAATATACAAATCACTATTAGACAGCTCATTGTTACCAAAAATAAGTGGTAGATTTAGTTTTTTTACAAAAAGTTTAAAGTCCGTTAAAACGTTAGCTATATCTGAATGTACACTCGGAACAAATGTCATACCTTTAGAAAAAAGTTGAGCGAGGTCACTGTTCACCTCATAGCTTGAATAATTAAATATATTGAAATCACAACTGATAATAACATAAGCAAGAATGAGTATAGAATTTCAAATGATTTAAGACAACGTCCAGATAGAATGATGAAACCTGACAAAGGAGGGGGCTTGGTACTTATGAATAACACTGATTATTTAGATAAAATGTATAATATATTGAGTAGTGAAACTTATTTAAAAGTTAGTATCAACGAACTGCACACTGCATATCGTAAAATTAACATGTATTTAAATGATATATCTATTGAGGCACTAACTGAAAATGTAAAACCTTGAACTATGTCCTTTCCTAAAATTGCTAGAATTTTTGGAGTGCCAAAAATTCACAGAAATATAGCTGATCCACCAATACAAGCACTAGTGAACACTTGCCAATCTATTACTTATGCTAGTGCCAAATTTGTTGATTCTGTCTTGAAAAAGTTCGTGGTACAAGAAAAACAGATTAGTCATGACTCTTGGTCGTTCCTCACAGATTTAAACCAACTAACATTTAAAAGAGAATTTAATTTTCTAACTGTGGACGTGTGTGACCTTTATAGTTCCATCCCTCATAAGGAAGGGATTCAGTCAGTATTAAGTATGATGCGCAAATACCAAGCCCCTCCTTCAGACATCAGAGTGGTGGAAGAACTACTCACTATTATTTTGTCCAATAACTACATACTTTTTGGTCAGGATATCTACTTACAAAAAATAGGTATCACAATGGGCTCACCATGTGGGGCTAGCTTTGCCAACATGGTGATGGCCCATTGGGAACACCATTGTATATTTAACAATCCTAACATCATGAATCACATCCATTATTACACAAGATTCTTGGACGATATTTTTATCGTCTTAAAGGGTGAGGTAGATACAGCTAAGATACTTGTAGATGAATTTAATAAAAGTTATGATTTTTTAAAATTTACATCTAGTTTTGGCAAGGAGTCCATAACCTACCTAGATGTACTGTTAAAGAAAGATAGTATCTCTGACTGTTATATAGCAACCATCCACAGCAAAGAAACTTATTCTAATTAATTTTTACATTTTACCAGTTTCCCCCCATTCAGCCAAAAAAGGTCAGTCATTAAAAGTCAACTAGTTAGGGCAGCTGTGATGGTTAGTGTAGACACTGATCTTACCAATGAATGTGACTATCTTATGCAAATGATTTTAAGGAAAGGGTACCCAAAGTCACTAATTTGCGAATTGATTATGGAAGTCAGCCATAAAAGAACATTAGGTTTATACAAACCCATTTTGGGCTATAGAGATACTGATTTTTCACTACGCTTGGATGAGATACTTTTAGGAGATATTAACTCAATGAATAATAGTTATGTCAGAACTCCAGACAATGAACTTCGTAACAACTGTAGAATTAACTTTATTTTTACATATAGTTTGGAGGCTCATGATGTAAAGAGAATTATTTTTAAAAATTGGAACTTTTTACTTAATGATAACAGTATCACTGACAAATTAGGTGAAAAGCCAACTTTTACCTTTAGAAGAGGGAACAACTTAAAAGACTTAATGGAGTTATCCAAACAAACTTTCACTAGAACTCCAGGGATGTTCCAAGTGTGAAGCTTGTAACTACTGTGGATATATATCAACATGCCAGAGATTTTCTATCAGAAACACAACATATTACATAAAAATAAGGTTTAACTGTAACACAAAAATGGTGGTTTATTTAGCTCAGTGTGACTTCTGTCCAGCTTTCTATATTGGAAAAACGGACAGAAAGTTTAAAGAAAGAATATATGAACACCTGTACAGTAGAAGGAAGACTAAAACTGAAAATGCGCTAGCTAGACATGTTAACAATTTTCCTACAAATAGATATAAATTTAGAATAATTGACCAAATTACCCAAGATGTTAGAGGTGGGCCTGTATCACCACTTTTAGAATATTTAGAACTTCTCTGGCAGCTACATGTTGATGCTCACCATTACCCTGGATTAAATGAGATGTGTTCCATTCAACCTTATTTAAAATTAAAAAGTTTGACCAGATAACTTTATAGTCTGTAAGAACAAGGGTTAGTATTATTATAAAACATAGAATATTAAGTTTTTAAGGATGTGTCTTTAACCAGTTTTTATAATCTGCTTATTACTGCATTTTAGCCTTGTACATAAGTATTTGTAAGGTGTTTATGTCATTATAGTTTTCCTTTTTATGAGATACTTTTATAAGGTAATTCTACCAGAGTGTATTTATTATTTTAGTATCAGTCTATTTAGGGACGTTTATCTAACTGAATGTTAGAAAAACAGATAACGAAGTAGGCAGCCAACAATACCACAGATCCGGATAAAAGGAAAACTCTTCTTTATTCAATTAAGCGCTTTCGTCAGACTCCACTGACTTCATCAAAATACAAATACAAAGTGCAAAACACTGCTTAAATAACCCATCACACCCTACAAATTAGTTACATCATTTCCCCCAGGAAATTAACAATGAGTGACATGACAAGGTACAACACATTTTAAAAGAACCACAACACAAAACCACTCATTGTTAGTTGGTAATCACTCATAAAAAATACAAAGACTTCAGTTTCAGTAAAGCCATGATACTGACCCTGTCATTAAGCCCAGGTTTTTTACTGGCATTAAGTTTAATTTACCACTTTAATTCAAGAAGTCCCAAAAACTCTTCCAACGGTCCACTCCTTGAACCCAGGTCTGCATGATCAATGGCACAAAACGTAAACCTGTGCAAAGGGAACATCTCTATATGCTTGTACAATGCATTTTTGTTGTTTTTCTGTCTAATTTCATAGCCATTTTCATAAACCCTTTGCTTGAGGGCCTTCTTAGTTTTACCCACATAAAATCCATCACAAGTCGCACAAAGCAACATACAATGCCCCTTTTGAAAAACAATAATACCTTTTCTTTGGGTAAATAAACACATAGTTCTTAATGAAGATCTCCCCTCTGTCCACAATAGATGGGCAGTGAGCACATATACCATATTTAAAGCAACCGCCATTTTTTAAAAACCTCGAGTTCTTTTCCAAAAGGCCCTTAAAGCAGGTGTCTTTTTTATAAACCACAACTGGTTTATCACCAAGGACTCCAACACTCTCATCATCCATAACAAAACTTTCCCATAATTTCTCAATTATTTTCCTGATGTCATAGAAATCAAGTGTATAAGGTATAGTCAAGGCCCTAGAGCACCTATCCTGGTCTAAACGAGGGGTCCCAACAGACTCAGTGTTGCCACATAGCAATTTAACAATGTACCCAGTGTGCCTTTTGTGTTTAACTTCGTTCTCAATAATATTAACAAAACGAGGTGGGGGGTAAACTCTTTTAAATTACATGCCCTTTAGTGTCTCACATTCTTTTTGAAAATCATCATCCTCTGACGCCATCCTGGCAACCCTGACATACTGGCCTTTAACCAGGGCCTTTTTCTGGTGTTCAGGGTGTCAGCTTTCAAAGTGCAATAGTGCATTAGAATGCATAGGTTTCCTATATAACAGAGAAATAAAAATATTTTTAGTATAGTCCTTTAATGTCTAAAAAGTTCAGGCTATCTTTATCCTTAGTCATAGTAAATTTAAGGAAATCAGTGGTTGCATTGATATAAACAACAAACTCTTCCAGTTTAGCCTCACTACCCTTCCACAAGATTACTGTATCATCTAGGTAGCACCCATACAAGACCCAGTACCTTTTATACTCTGAGTTCCTAAGGAATTCATCCTCCTAATAGGCCAATACTATATTTGCCAATGATGGGACACAACAAGCACCCATAGCAACCCCCTGTCTTTGTTTGAAAATATGACCATAAAAACTAAGGTAGTTATTATAAAATCAATTGCATAAATGTCCTCAGGGTCAATATTGTCCCATGATCACAGTCGGTATTGAAACATAAATATTCATAAAACCATTCAAGGCCTTCTTCATGAGGTGTCACAGAAAAAAGGTCCTTGATATCTAAAGTGACCATAGTAAGCCCATCATCATACATATCTGGTTTGATTTTTGCAAGGAAGTCCCAAGAGTCTCTAATAACCCACTCCCTGCCATCCAAAATGTTCTTAACTTTCCCATCAATGTATTTGGCTATGCCAAATGTTTTGGAGGCCTTAGCATCAACAATTAGTCGTAGGGGTGGGCTACAGATGGATTTATGTATTTTTGGGATCCCGAAAATAGTAGGGAACCTAGGGGACCTCTGCTCTAGAAGACTATGAATATCTAAACTGATTTGTCCATTAACAATTCATCCAAGGTAAGGCCAATGTTTCTGTAAGATATATTCATTTTGTTCACAGAGGTCTCAACATATGTATCACTAAATAGCAAATCAAATATTTTACTATCATAGTCAGAAGGGTTCATAATAACGAGACCCCCACCCTTGTCAGGTTTCATTAACCTAATCTCTGGGTTACTAATAACATCTTGGAGAGGTGACCATTCCTGGTGGTTTAAGTTATTGACCACGGTTTGTTTCTGGTGTATGAGAAGTTCCCTAATTTCATTTTCATACAAAGCTTCAAAAATTGAAGTAAGAGGGTGCACCGGTGGAATAAATGTACTGGGCCTGTGAGGTAAGTGCGAAACCACTGTTTGGTTGTTGTTCTTGAAATACAAAGCCAAGTTAATTTTCCTACAAAAAAGTTTTAAGTTTAAGATAGTATCAACCAAGTTAGCATTCCTAGCTGGAACAAAGTTTAAACCTTTTGAAAATAAATTAGCCCAATTAAAATCAACATGAACATGGCTATAGTTATAAACTGTAAAATCGCCATCAAAGGTTTTGACCATTGAAACAACATTGGCCATTTCAATCATCTGTTATGAGCTCCCCTCATCCCCCTCCACTGATTTTGGTAGGTCTGCCCATACCTGAAATTGCCAGGCCTCATCTCCCTCTGGTTCTGAATTCTCTCAGCTCTCCTCACTTGTGGAGATTCTAAAGGGACATCCCTATTCAGGTAATCATCTACCTCCAAAATCTCCTCATGAGCTTCATCATATTCCACAGGGACTCTAACAAAATAACGGGCTTGTTGCCCTTCTGGGGGGTCGGGGTATGCTCTGTCAGCATCGTAGTCCCATTTATCTCTTAACAGCTTCTGCTGTTTTCTACCTCTTAAATCAGTCAACCTCTTGTCAACAATCTTAAAAACATTTAAAAAATCATTTTTGACACTCTCATATAACAAGTCGTTCTTAATACTAACTTCAACTTTGTCAATATCTCTTAAAAGCATAGACATTTTCCTATTATTGTCACTAATAAGTATTTTTAACAGTTTACAACCTTGCCTGTTGAAAAAAGAAGTAAGGTCCGTGTGTAACTGTGAATTTTTAATAAGTCCCGTTGGGTATTTCAAAAGTCTCAGCCCTTTAGGCACTTGCTCACTGTTAACACACTCCTGCAAATAGGAGTTTTCCAGTTGAAGCTTTTTATATTTAAAAATAAAGTCCTGAAATGACCTGAGTTGCGAGTCCAAAGACCCAGCAGTATCATCAGGTTTATCAGCACTGTCACATAACTGTACTTAGTTCTTGAGTCACTGCTCTGTGGAAAGGAACGCAACACCCACATCGCCATTTCTGGGTCTGCCTTGTTGTGTAGCTCTCGTGCTACCAGACGTGGAACTCGAACTGTGGCTCCTCCCCTGTGATTCATTACCATGGGAATGCTCCCTCTGTGCAGGGGTAATGAGCGACGGTTCATAAGGTTGCGAACACCCTGTGCTCCCCCCAAATTGGGAGCAAATGCTGATACCAGCCATATTAGTTTGCAAAGGCACCAACTTAATGAATTTAGCTTGTAAGTCTTTTACTGAAGCTGATAAAGAAGCTAATGCCTGTGTCAAAGTCCTTATCCATACCAGCCGTGGAATTGATAGGCTCTCCTCCTTCCATGAGTAACCAAAAACCGCCAAAAGACAAAGACAAACTGTAAAAAAACAGATAACGAAGTAGGCAGCCAACAATACCACAGATCCGGATAAAGGATAACTCTTCCTTATTCAATAAAGCGCTTTCGTCAGACTCCACTGACTTCATCAGAATACAAATACAAAGTGCAAAACACTGCTTAAATAACCCATCACACCCTACAAATTAGTTACATCATTTCCCCCAGGAAGTTAACAATGAATGACATGACAAGGTACAACGCATTTTAAAAGAACCACAGCACAAAACCACTCATTGTTAGTTGGTAATCACTCATATAATAATATCATGCCATTGATCATGCTGACCTGGGATCAAGGGGTGGACCATTGGAAGAGTTTTTGGAACTTCTTGAATTAAAGTGGCAAATTAAACTTAATACCAGTAAAAAACCTGGGCTTAATGACAGGGTCAGTATCATGACTCTACTAAAACTGAAGTCTTTGTATTTTTTATGAGTGATTACCAACTAACAATGAGTGGTTTTGTGTTGTGGTTCTTTTAAAATGTGTTGTACCTTGTCATGTCATTCATTGTTAATTTCCTGGGGGAAATGATGTAACTAATTTGTAGGGTGTGATGGGTTATTTAAGCAGTGTTTTGCATTTGTATTTGTATTCTGATGAAGGCAGTGGAGTCTGACGAAAGCACTTAATTGAATAAAGAAGAGTTTTCCTTTTATCCAGATCTGTGGTATTGTTGGCTGCCTACTTCGTTATCTGTTTTTCTACAGTTTGTCTTGGTCTTTTGGCACTAATTGAATGTTATTATGGCTTCTTTTATAGAATATCCATATTCATGGTGTTTAGTTCAAGCATAATATATAAATTGTTATTGTTTTCTTGCTTATAAAGGTATGGATGCTATGTGATTCCACACAAAACAACTATAGATAGAGTATGCTTCCTGTTTTAAAAAGTTACTAAAGCCAGAAGGAGAGCAGCTTTATCTTTAAGAACCATCGAGCTGCTAATTGTTTAATTAAGTTATTTAATATGTTAATGTTCCTTGACACATGATTGCTTTTTAGAGTTTTAAGCATGGACTTATGCTTAATTGTTTATCTGAAGAAGTTGAGTCAGTGTACTCGATGAAAAGCGCTTCATTAAAACTACATTTTATTCTCTTTGTGGTCCTGTAATACTTTGGTTCCTGTGGACAGGAATATTGTCCTTATTATGCATCTTAGTCAGTGGTAGTTGTTGACTTCAAAGAAAAAGGAGCAGCTTGAAACAATTGAATGAGTGGGGCTTACTAGAATGGGTTGGAAAGATACTGAGGGAGTGTCAACTCTGAACTTGGCTACAATTTTACTTAAGTAACTGGTCATACACTAATTCACAAGCTTGGCTTCCTCTTCAAAATACATGTGAGATCTTCTTTGACAGAGTTTATTTCAGATATGTGAAGTGGTTATAGTCACTTTATTCATGGTGTCTGACAGTGAGACATAATATGAGTATATTAGATAAAACTAGACTTGTGAAAGCATTTAAGAAAGTAGATTGGCAAAACACATTTAAGAGGTAGTTTGTGCACTAAGACATGCACAAAAAGTGCAACCCACTGCAGCCCAATCCCCTTGCATGCACACACACAAATATTAAAAAAATACATACTGTCCTGCAGGCTGGCTGACCATGGCACTGTTTTACTGTCACATAACCTTAACAAGCAACAAAATAGCAGACTACAGTATTATTTAATTAAAAAAGAAAGATAAACTTTTCCAGTGCTTGCATGGTGAAAGTCCATACACAACAGTTATTTCACTTTAATTAAGACTATCTCCAGCACCAGTCACCTGAGGCAGCCAAAGCCAATGGAAAATGGCTGCTTTGTCTAGCAGACCAACGTGCTGGCAGTTGAAATATGATTTCTGCCACCAATGATGTGAAAAGGGCATATTATATGCCAAAAATGTCATATTCTTTGTTAGGGAGTATGCAAAAACTCTGGACTATTTAAAAATCTGCCCAGCTGAGTATGACAACATTTTTTTTTAATACAGATATTAGAACTCCACACAACTGCACATGCTTGAACTTCTAAATGCCAAGAATGGAAAAGTCAAGGAAAAAAAATCATGTGGCAATGCTGCAGCCCAGACACCTAGTACTTTAAGCAATTCCTGACCTTATTGCACTTGGGGACCTATCACATGTGAACTTATGTCCTGGCTGTTACTTATCTCATTCCACTTGGGGACCTATCACATGTGACTTATGTCCTGGTTGTTACTTATCTCTTTCCACTTGGGGACATATCACATGTGACTTATGTCCTGGTTGTTACTTATCTCATTCCACTTGGAGACCTATCACATGTGACTTATGTCCTGGTTGTTACTTATCTCATTCCACTTGGGGACCTATCACATGTGACTTATGTCCTGGTTGTTACTTATCTCTTTCCACTTGGGGACATATCACATGTGACTTATGTCCTGGTTGTTACTTATCTCATTCCACTTGGGGACCTATCACATGTGACTTATGTCCTGGTTGTTACTTATCTCATTCCACTTGGGGACTTATCATGCGACTTATGTTTTGATTGTTACTTATGTCCTGGTTTCTTTTCCATTTGACTGCTGCAGCTACTTGTTACTTGGGCTTCCAGATTCAGAATATCACCACTTGTAGCTGGTACACAGATCTATGGTCTGCATATTTAGTAGTATCTCACACTACTGGTATGTTAGAGTGAATTTACAGAGTCTGCACTGGTTACTGTTCAGTCATGTACTACCTTGAAGGTCCTGGTTCTGGCCTGTTAAGCTCTAGATGGTAAGTGACCCCTACCTGAAGCAGCTGTTGATAACATACCACTCTTTTCTTACTTTTTGCTCCAATTATTATTTGCTAACCTATGTGATATCGAAAACCTGTTACTGAGTCATGCCAGAATCCCCAATTTGCTAATTTAATGACATAAATTAGTGCAGAAACTGATGGGGAAGATCACCCATTGCATGACTTGAAACCTTGTCAGAGGATTCCAGCTAACTCATTAAAATCTATAGCACCTTTGTTGTATACTTCCAGTTAATGGCCATAGCTCCTTATGGTATCCATACCTTCAGTAGCGTTTAATAGGCAGAATGAGAAAGACGAAGGATTTATTAATAAGATGACACCAATATAGTTAATTTAGGATGTCCTGCTGTAGAAAAGCCTTGATTGTCTTCTTCTTTTTATGTTGATTCTTCAAAAAATGCTCTTTAATGCAAGGATATGTGTAGACTGTAAGAGGTGCAACATTCTGCACCTCATAGGTGTTAATGTGAGTAACAAAGGATACCTATGTACAAACAACATTGTAGAGACCCATAGTGATAAACTCAGCTCCCAGTATTAATTCTGAGATCCATAAGTGACTGAAAATGCAAATGAACATCACCCTCTCCACCCCATATATGGTGATTAATTCCAAGATGACACTACACTGGAGAAAAGAGAATATTCCAACAAATCACAATTTCAGACTTGGTATACGTAAGTCTGCATTTCTGGTCATTCAATCCCACTATTCTTGGATTCGCACTAATGAGTCTTGGACTATCAAATGGTTACCTATAAAAGTCAGTAAGAGAAAAAAGGGACCCTGAGTGAGTCACAGTTTTCCCTCTGTAATGTCAAAACAAAGGGATAGCTATAAACCGGGCTGTCAGTAAAGGTATTTAAAGAGGCAGAAGTTCCTGAGATAAAAGTAAAGAAATTGCCAAAAGCAAATGCAGAATAAAGTCACTGACATGAGTTGTCTTTTGCAGAATGAATGAATGAGAAAAAACTATCTATACCTTATCAAACACTAGTTTAAATGTTAACTACTGTTCTTATAGTATTATTTTGTTTAATATTTATTCTTCAGTTTTATCAGGATTCTTTTCTTATAGTTCAGCCCCATTTTAGGTCTGTTGAAGTTTTTATATTTGATTTGTATCTGCATCTTTTTTATATATGTTTACTTCACCTTAAGTAATCACTTCAACAATTATTCTGTTCTTGTAAGACTGTTGCAGTACAGTAGATATGTTTTATTTCCTTTATGTATGTTTGTACCACATTATTTATTTCTGCCTATTTTCCATCTTTTTAGTTGTCTACAAATTTTATTTAAACACCATGGGCATCAATGTATATCTGACAAGCTATTCAGAAGTCCCAGTTAAACGAAAAGACCGCACAGGCACTGTTGCTAATAATCTCCTTCTTTATTCCACACACAATGATAATGCTTCTGGTTAGGTTAAGCGCTTTCATCTACTGACGTAGATTTCATCAGAACCACTCTAACCATTGCTAACATCCTTTTTATACAATCTTTAATTCATTAATTACAATAATTAAAAACACTCAATACTTGATTTGTTAATTAACATTTAAAGTGCACTGTGCTGGATTCCCTACTGCTAACTCTATAATATACTAACTACTTTAAAAACTCCTAACTAACAAACACACTAAAAAATGTGTATTTTTTAAAAACAACAATTTATATGCTTCTGATAATTCCTACATACTGTTGGTGTGTATTACTATCAGATGACTATGTTAATTACTATGTGCCCTAATAAATATTTGTGTACTCATAACTATTAAAAATGTTTAAAATTTAATAATTGCACCTAACACCCACTTAACCTACTAACATGGGTTTAATAGAGATATATTCATTTAAACCAGGGTACTCTGATGCATTTAATTTGATCTGCCAGCGTGTCTCTTTCTCCAATAATTTCATCTTGATATTGCCACCCCTGGGATTCACTTGAACCTGTTCGAGAATACCAAACTCAAATCTCCTACATTCATTATTAGCCTCACAATGCCTCCATAGTGCATTATTCATATCTTGTTTCTTCATTCTGTAATAATGCTCATAAATTCTATTTTTCAAACATCTAGAAGTCATCCCCACATAGTAACAAGGACATGTTGAACACATGGCTAAGTACATTTTGCAGAATGAATGAATGAGAAAAAACTATCTATACCTTATCAAACACTAGTTTAAATGTTAACTACTGTTCTTATAGTATTATTTTGTTTAATATTTATTCTTCAGTTTTATCAGGATTCTTTTCTTATAGTTCAGCCCCATTTTAGGTCTGTTGAAGTTTTTATATTTGATTTGTATCTGCATCTTTTTTATATATGTTTACTTCACCTTAAGTAATCACTTCAACAATTATTCTGTTCTTGTAAGACTGTTGCAGTACAGTAGATATGTTTTATTTCCTTTATGTATGTTTGTACCACATTATTTATTTCTGCCTATTTTCCATCTTTTTAGTTGTCTACAAATTTTATTTAAACACCATGGGCATCAATGTATATCTGTCACTGCAAGTACTCCCACATGCATTCCTGTGGTAAGTGGCCAGGCACAAACTTCTTCTCTGTAGTGAACTACCATGACCATGTCTCAAAGTAATGCTCAGAGTTCTGTTTATCCAACAGTGGCAGGCATCAGAACCTCTTCTCCTAGGGCCCCTTTTAGGGCATTTTATATTGAATCAAGATTGAGTCGTCACAAGATAATGATAATCTATGACTTGTTGTGTGATTCTGATCTTGTCTTTATTACTGAGACTTAGCTGGATAAGAATTTAACCCCCCTAACATGTACACATACTTGGCATCAGCTATTCCACCTGGGTTGTCAGTAATACAGTGCCTGAAGAGGGAAATGATTTAGGGTAGGATTGCTATTTGCAGTGATAACAGCTTGGAGCTGTCTCAAGTGTGTCACAAGGGAGACCAGCTGCATTGACCACATCTTGGATATAGGACAAACTGTAGGCTTTTCTTCATCTGCCATGCACCACATTGTGCAAGGGCATTCCTACAAGAGTTCATTGACCTCCTTGTTGACTCAGTTGTTGGTCACCATCACTTAGTGGTATTAGATGATTTTAACATCTGTGTCGATGACAAGTCAGTGACTACTGTAAAATGGTTTAGTTGCTTTATAAGAGGGGGGGGGTTCTGGTTATTACCACTGCAAATCATAAATGAGGCCATACTTTGAACTTGATCATCCTAAATAGATGTGACAATATCAGGCTTGATAGTAGAACTAGTCACTTTGTGTGACCACTTCCTGATTTCTTTTGGCCTTAAACAACTGCATTATAGTCCCCCAATCTTGAACTGAAGGTAATTTCTAAACTCATTTCCACTGCAGTCTTTCAGTTCCCTTCAGAGAACGGTGCTGATTTTCTAGGTGTCTTGGTCATGAATTGTAACACTGCTTTCCCTGGCATTGGAGTCTTTAGCTCTAGGTCATCTTCACCCAATCTGTACTGGGAGATGTAAACCATGATTTGATCATAATCTCCATCTCCTACAATGAGAAGGGCACAGGTTGGAGTGTTACTGGCACAGGACAGGTTTGTGGAGTGACAAACTTGGCCTGTATGAACAACGTGCAACCTACCTGCTGGAGATTCCCCAAGAAAAGGCAGCATTCCTGGCTGGAGAAATCTGTTCAGCCATCAGCCAACCAGCAGCTGTCATCTGAGTTGTGGAGAGTCTGTACAATCCAGCCTGTCTTGCAACTAGTGTAGTGTAATCTACCTCACAATGTGAAGCTGATGCTGGAATTTTTACTTAAAGGATTGGAACTATCAAATCTGACCTTCTGTCTGTGGTGAAAATCTACCAGATTATTTTTCTGTCCATCTTTTGGATGGTGTTTATCATTTCTTGTTATGAGTTCACCATTGTTATCTCAAGCATACAACCGATGACTTGTGGGTTGGATCGATGTTCAATAAGGCTAGTGATGGCATGTCTTGATGTTTTTGAACTAGTGATTTATCAGAGTCTGCTTTCAACAATGAAAGATGTTTTTTTCTTTTGGCTGTAAACAAGTCATTGTTGTCCCCACTCCCAAGAAACCATTCCTGAACCTTAATATATTTGGACTACTGCCTAATCTCTAACCTTCTCTTTCTGGGGAAAGGTGTTGAGAAAGTAATCTATAAACAACAGTTATTGGGCTCATGGACCCCTTTCACTCAGGCGTTTGCACCTACCATATTATGAAGATAGGTCTTGTGAGGGTTGTTAACAATCTACTTCAAGCTAGAGACCAGCAGAGTTATTCAGTGTAGGTCCTTCTGGATTTTTCAATGGCATTTGATGCAGTGGACCATGGCGTTATATTAGAACATTTATTAATGTATTGTGGTATTTCAACAATAGTTCTAGAGTGGTTTATAACTTAACTCTCTGACCATTTTCAAAAGGTGTAAGGATAGTATTTGTTTGCTGGCTAGGGTCATATACTTTTGGTTAATTCAAAACTTGCTGAATCTCAACACCCCCAAAAACAGAGGCCATGCAAGATTCCTTGGCCTCTTTACCCAATTTCATTATATGAATCAGGCCAATAAGCCTGTTTTTTTAGAAGAAGCATAATCTAGAAGTCATTCTTGACTGTAGGCTTACGCTTTGACAGCTGGTGTAGGCTGCCAGCCCAGCTAGCTAGAATTTTGTAAATAATTATATGCCATTTGTGAATAATAAAATGATCCATAAGCTTGTCTTACAAATGTAAGAGAACTGTATGTTGTGTGTGTAAAACCGCTGATGCAGAAGCGTGTGTTAAACTGTATGTTATGTGCTCAGCTTCAAGAATGTAACCACAGTGTACCCTGCTGGAAAAGAGCAGAAATGTCTATAAACTATATACCTGTGCAGATGTGTGTTTTAATGGTAGAAGTTGGAACATACAGAGCTGACTTGCAAAACTCTAAGAAAATAAGTTGAAGTTGTTTACAACTGTGATATAAAGTTAGTTAATGAAAAGAAACAGGATGTCTAGAGCTAGAAAGTTTTCCTATTGTCTGGAAACAGAAATAATTACAGGTTTCAAAGGTAAAAGTATTTAGCTGTTTTACAACTTCCAGTTCTTGGCAAGCTTCTAAGAGGTAAGTCTTTTTGACACAGAGGTGCTAAAATTTAAAGTTTCTGTTAGCCTGGTAACTGAAGGCAGAAGTGACAAAGAATGATGTAATCTGAGATAAACCAGCAGAAATGTTTGATAGTAATTTAAGAACTATCTCAGAGAGTGAGTATGTGCATTTTGTATCTTGTCTTTGGACCTGTAAACATCCATTCAGCACTTGCATTTGCCTGGCTCTGTAAGTAAGATTTAGGTACAGTAAACTCTCTTAGAGATAGATGGGAATATAGTAATATTAGTTTAGATGTGTTCTGTATTTATCTGAGACTGTCCTGCATGTTGTTTTAAAATATTTCCTGTGAATCTGAACTCTGTTGTCACTCTGTTGAGTTGTTGAGTATTGTCTTATGCTTTTATAATTTATTATTAAATATATTTAAACCTTTTAATTGTGGCTGGTTTGTTTAAAGATATGTAAGCTCTTAGAGTACTTGCATATGTATTTGGTGACACTGTATAGGCCACTCCTAAATAGACTTAAAAATTTTGGTCACAGTTGCCATTTGGATAATAGTAGCATTTCACAGTAGAATCGGTCACTCTTTGGAAAGGGCCTTATAGTAGCTGATAAATAGTGGTTGGTGGCAGCTGGTTCTACCTTTTATTCTGGGCAGAAGGGGGCATAGCTATTGAACCTGTGCCAGCCTTCCTCAAGAGCGTCAGTGTGTTTGTATACAAATCAAATCTCAGAGTGTGTGTGGCAGCTACTTGGCCAGGGACACGAAGCACTGGTTGGACAGTGAGGGTGCTGGAGGTTTTGGCTTGACCATTTGGATGAGATCTGAACCCTATAGCTGTGCCAGTGGGGAGTCTTATTGGGGATCTGGAGAGAGAGGGATAAACCAGCCCCAGACTGACTGTGATCTCAGTGTGCTCTTAAGAGAAATTGTATTTTACTGTGTGTGTACTTGTCATCCTCCCAATGTGCATGTCCCTCACTGGTGTTAGTGGTAAAGACTGAGGCACCTTGATTACTGAGCCAGTGCAGGGGCATCACATATTAATTGTTTGACAGTAGTGGGATAGCCACATCACATATTAATTGGTTGATAGTGGTGAGTTAGCCACATCACGTATTAATTGGCTTATAGTGGTGTGAATATTGAATTTCTGTAGCGTGTGTACAGTGATCACTGAAGGAGTTTGTACTCTCAATCAACCACGCTGTGAACATTCAGAGTTTATATCACAATTGTTTTATTTTTTTTGTTAGCTTAGTTAGTCAGGGAGAGCAGGCAAGCATGTCAGCAGAGGAGTATGGCATGCTGATAAGGAGCCAGTTGGCTGAGATGTGCCAGGCTAAAGGAGTGGTGCATGCCAACCTGACTAAAGCAGACATGATTGCAGCTTTAGTCACAGCTGCATCAGAGACTAGCAACCAGGAGGACAATAAAACTGGCCGTGGAGATGTACAATTCTCAGAAAATGGACAGCTCCACCTTTCCACTGAGGACTTAAAAATCCATGTGGAGTTAAAGAGACTTGAGTTGGAGCCAAGCATTTTAAAATAGAAGCAGCAGAGAGACTGGTGTGTCTAGAGACTGAGGAAAATGAGAAACTGTGATGCTTGGACACTGAGGAGAGGCAGAGGCAACATGAAAAGAAGATGCTGACTCTTCACCAGAGTCATGGAGGTAATGGGGAAGGGAGTAACTGAACCACAGAAGCAACAATGGTCAGTAAATTTTTTCCAAAATTTATAGAGGGGGATAAATTTGGTAGTTTCATTCATATGTTTGAGAGGGTATGTAAACAGTATGATGCTGACCAGGGGCTCAGGGTATGGTTCCTGACCCACTTACTCCATGGTAAAGCTGTAACTGTAATGTCCAAACTGTCTGATACTGACTGTTTAAATTACAATGTTGTAAAGAACTGTTTGCTAAAATTTGTTAACACCTGAAGCTTATAGGAAAAAGCATAACCGCAAGGCATATGAAAGTGTGTGTGAATATATTGCTGAACTAAGCACCTATTTTCATAGGTGGGTAAGTGGATGTCAGGTCACCACTTTTGAAGGGCTGTCAGACATTTTGGTGAGGGAACAAGTCATTAGCACTTTGCCTGAGGACATGAGATCTGGTTAGCTGATAGACAGTGCGCTACTGTAGATATGTTGGGGAAGAAGGGAGACCTATACCTAGCAAACAGGGCATCACTGCACACGAAAGGGACATCCAGTGTTGCTCAGTCTAAGGGAACCCATGGTGGGCAGCCCAGACTGCCCCAAGAGAGTCCATCAGTAGCAGAGGAAGCCAGTAGTCCAGGTACACATCCAGGACCTATCATTAAATGTTTTAAATGCAACCAGTGGGGCGATATAGCATATAGAAGTCCACAGAGGCAAGGTGGGGAACAAAAGGTGTGGGAGCCAGTAAGTGGGAATGACAAAATGCCAAGAGTAGGTTGTCATAAGACAACAAGGTACCAAACTACTAAAAAATGTTATATCCTATTTTAGTGAATGGGAAAGAGGTCATTGCTAAGAGAGACACAGCCTCTGACCTAACCATTGTAAAGCCTGCAATGGTTACAGAGGAGCACTACTTGCTTGGGCAGTCCACTCCAGTCAGAGCTTTAGGAGGGACCCCTTTCCAAGTACATTTGGCTAGGGTTCATCCTGTCTTGTGGGTGGAAAAGGAAGCCAGCAAGTAGGTGTGTTTGAGGATATCCCTGCAGATGTCCTGATAGGGGATGATTTTGATAAGGCAGTACCTTGTGTTCATGCAGTTACACACAGTCAGGCTTGGAGATAAGCATGTGGGTCTGGTAGCCTAGGGGAGACCCAGACAGACTGCACACTTGCAGCCAGGACTGGTGAGATGGTTACTTCAGGGAGGGAGCTACCCTGCAGCAGTGAGACTAAAGGTGAGCCACAGATGCTTGTGGGTACTGATGTTCCCTTGGACAGAGTGACTGCAAGGGCAGAGGTGAGTAGTAGTTCCCAGGCTGACAGTGAGGCACCACTGTCAGAGGATACCAGAATTCCTGTGGAAGGGGAGCTGGGAAGGGTTACAAAGAGAGAGCTGAGACAGACTCATCTCTCAGACCCTACATTACAAGGTCTGAGAGAGGTAGCTAGTGAAGCACCTGATTCTCAAGGGAAGGGGGGAATCTGTATACCGGGACAAAGGATTACTCTATAGAGAGTAGACCCCTGGGGGAGGACTAGAGAGTGAGAGGATACAGCAGTTGGTAGTGCCCAGAGCCTACCATCTGGCACTTCTAGCCATAGCCCATGATATTTCCTTTGCAGGTCATATGATCATAAAACGTACAGAGACATATTATGCAGACCTTCTATTGGCCTGGGATTTCCAGAGATGTAACAAGGCACTGCTGGACCTGTAAGCAGTGCCAAAAGATAGGCAAGGCAGGAGACAAGGTGAAAGCTCCTTTGATGCCTTTGCCTGTGATTGAGGAGCCATTTCAGAGGGTAGATATGGATATTTTGGGGCTGCTGAGTACCCCAAGTTCCACAGGAAAAAGTATATCCTAGTGGTAATAGATTATGCTACCAGATACCCTGAGGTAGTGACTCTGTCCTCCATTGAGGCAGAAAAGGTGGCAAATGCATTGTTAGGGATTTTCAGTAGGGTAGGTTTCCCAAAAGATATACTGATTGACAGAGGTGCCAATTTCATGTCAGACCTGCTGGCTTGTCTGTGGAAGTACTGTGGGATGAAGCACCTAATGACAACCCCCTCCCATCCCCAGACTAATGGTCTTGTTGAGAGGTTAAACTCTACACTCAAGACCATGCTACGGGCATTTGCAGACCAGTTTAAGAGGGACTGGGACAAATATTTGCCCCGTCTATTGTTTGCTTACAGAGGTTCCCTAGGAATCCACAGGTTTTTCACCCTTTGAGTTGTTGTATAGGCATAGAGTGAGGGGACCTATTTAATTTGAGGTGAGTGGGAGGGTGAGTGTGAATCTCAAAAGGAGTCTGTTGTAGCATATTTCCTAAACCTCAGGACGATGTTCAGGGAACTCATGGGCTTTGCCCAGCAGAACCTGGCAGAAGCCCAACAGCAGAAAAAGGTCTGGTATGACAAGAAAGCTCAAGTTAGAGAGTATGCTGTAGGGCAGCAGGTAATGGTTCTCATTTCTGTCAGACACAATAAGCTGCAGGCAGCCTGGGAGGGAGCCTACAAGGTAGTAAGGAAGGTCAGTGATATTAACTACATGGTGAAACTGCTAGGCAGGAGCTGAGGGCACAAATTGTACCATGTCAACATGATGAAACCTTGTCATGGTAGGGAGGCCCTTGTGCTGAGTATTTGCATTGGATTGCAGGAGGAGTCTGAGGGAGATCTGGTGACTGATCTTCTCAGTGAGACTCAGACTTCCACCTCAGTGGAAGGGGTAGTAATATCCCAGCAGCTATCCCCTACCCAGGTTCGAGAAATCCAAGCAGTGTTACAGTAGTTTGGGGGCCTGTTCACTTGGAAACTAGGGTACACCCACCTGGTGCAGCACCATTGTGGATCCAGGGTCCCAAAGGCATATTAGGCAGGCCCCTTATAGGGTACCTGAGAGATTCAAACAGACTCTTAGGGAGAAGATGCAGGAAATGTTGGAACTAGGGGTAATTTGGGAGTCCAGCAGTCCCTGGCCCTCCCCAGTAGTGCTGGTACCAAAGAAGGATGGCAGCACCAGGTTCTGTGTGGACTACAGGAAATTAAATAGTCACACAGAGTCAGATGCTTATTCCTTGCCTAGGACAGATGAAGCCCTAGAGCAGCTGGGTGAGGCTAAGTATCTTACCACCACTGATCTTACCAAGAGCTACTGGCAGGTGCCCTTGATTCCCAGTGCTAGAGAGAGAGGTCAGCCTCTGTGACTCCTTTTGGCTTGTATGAGTTCACAAAGTTGCCTTTTGGGATGAAAAATGCCCCAGCAACTTTCCAGAGGCTAGTAAATCATATCCTAGCTGGGGCAGGAGATTTTGCCCTTGCTTACCTAGATGATGTTGCAATCTACATCATTTCCTGGCAAGAGCACCTTCAGCATGTCATGGAGGTGCTGGGCAGACTACAGAGGGCAGGGTTAACCATTAAACCCAGCAAATATCAGGTGGGTATGGCAGAGGTCTCCTGCATAGGCATAGAATGTGGAGTGGTAAGATCAGGCCAGAACCTGTCAAAGTGGAAGTCATTCAGTCATGGCCTGCACCTGTTATCAAAAGCAGGTGAGAGCATTTTTAGGGACAGCAGGGTGCTACAGAAAGGTCATCCCCAGTTATAGAACCATAGCTGCTCCCTTCACAGACTTGACAAGGAAGAACAGGCCAGATAGGGTAGTGTGGACCCCAGCATGTGTGCAGGCATTCCAGAAGCTTAAAGGAGCTTTGGGAGGACCCCTTGTGTTAGCCAGTCCAGATTACACCAAAGAATTTGTTGTCCAGGTGAATGCTTCAAACCATGGGGTGGGGGCTGTACATAGCCAGATTTCTTCAGAGAGAGTAGAACACCCAGTGGTTTATCTCATTTATAGACTCCAACTCAGGGATGAGTGCTATGCATCTGTAGAAAAGAATGTCTAGCCATAGTGTGGCACTGCAGAAACTTCAGCCTTATCTGTATGGAAGGAAATTCATTGTTGTTACAGAACACAATTCCTTAACATGGCTACATCGAGCCAGACAGCAAAATGCCAAGTTATTAAGGTGGAGCCTAGGATTGCAAGCATATGAGTGGGGGTAGCAATGCCAATGCAGATGGGCTCTCAAGGCAAGGAGTAGGGCAAGTTATTCCCAGATAGGTTCAACCCTTTCAAGCAATGTTTCTCAAGGGTCACTTGAAAAACTTGCTTGAGTTCTCGTGGGGGGGGGGGTGATTATGAGTCTGCAAGCCCAGCTAGCTAGAATTTTGCAAATCATTCTATGTCATTTGTGAATATTAAAATGATCCAAATGTAAGAGAACTTTATGTCGTGTGTATTAAACTGCTGGTGCAGAAGTATGCGTTAAACTGGATGTTATGTGCTGAGCTTCTAGAATGTAACCACAGTGTACTCTGCTGCAGGAGAGCAGAAATGTATATGGACTATATGCCTATGTAAATGTATGTTTTCATGGTAGAGGTTGGAACACATAGACTTAACTTGCAAAACTCTAAGAAATAAGTTGATGTTTACAACTGTGCTATGAGGTTAGTTAATGCAAAGAGACAGGATGTCTAGAGCTAGGAGGTTTGCCTATTGTCTGGAAACAGAAATAATTACAGGTTTCAAAGGTAAAAGTATTTAACTATTTTACGACTTCCAGTTCCCAGCAAGCTTCTGAGAGATAAGTCTTTTTGACACAGAGGTGCTAAAATTTAAAGTTTCTGTTAGCCTGGGAACTGAAGGCAGAAGTGACAAAGAATGATGTAATCTGAGATAACCCAGCAGAAATGTTTGATAATAATTTAAAAATTATCTCAGAGAGTCTGTGCATTTTGTATCTTGTCTTTGGGCCTGTAAACATACATTCAGCACTTATATTTGCCTGGCTCTGTAAGTAAGATTTAGGTACAGTAACCTCTCTTAGAGATAGATGGGAATATAGTAATATTAGTTTAGATGTTTCCTGTATTTATGTGAGACTGTCCTGCATGTTGTTTTAAAATATTTCTTGTGATTCTGAACTCTGTCACTGTGTTGAGTTATTGAGTATTGTCTTGTGCTTTTATTATTTATTATTAAATATATTTAAACCTTTTAATTGTGGCTGGTTTGTGTAGAGATATTTAAGCTCTTAGAGTACTTGCATATTTTTTATTTTTATTTATTTTTATTTTACATTTGTTGACCGGGCTAGTCTAACTGGATATATTTCCATTTTCAGTAGAGGCCCGGGGAGAAAATCTCCAACATAGTACAAACAGTATATGCAATTATATAACAAAAACAAGTACAAAAAAAAATAAATAAATAAGAGGTATATACAATCAAAAGAAGGCATACTCAAAGTAAAAATGCAAGTAGGTCAATAATATAACAGTTGTGAGATTGTTTGATAAGCGAGATACACCATGGTTCATTGTTGGTTAACATAAACACTTGTGGTTATAAGTTTTCGGAGACCAGATATTAGCATACAGAGGGGTATATAGAGTAAGATGTAGAACCATAGGCAGTAAAAAGAAAAAAGGAAAGGTGGTTAATTAATTAATTAATTAATTAATTAATCAGGGTTAGTTCAGGGACATAACCAGTGTGATTTTAGGTGGATTTTGAGTTTTTGCTTAAAGAGTGACAGTGATGGAAGTAGAGTTAGATTAGTAGGTAGAAGGTTCCAGTGTTTCCCAACAGTATTGGAGAAAATGCTGTCGCCTGACAAGTTATTGGACTTACTTATACTAGCAAGTAATTTACCTGAAGAGCGTAGAAATCAGATTGTTATAAGGGGTAATGAGGTTAGCGAGAATTGGAGTATTATTAGGTTTGTAAAAGATTTTGTGAGCAATGGTGAGTTGGGAAAAAGTTAGCATGTTAGGGAGTTCAAGCCAGTCAAGCTGCTTAAGATTCAGACAGTGGTGTGTTTGAAATGCATTGCCAGTGGCAAACCTGGCAATATTGTTATAGGAGTTTGATAGTTTGAGAAGATTTTTTTTTTTAGATTAGTATAAATAGGAGAAGCATAGAGAAGAGTTGAGATTAAGTGAGAGTGGGCAATGGTGGTTCTAGCTAGAGGAGTTAGGAAGGGTTTGATTCTGTATAAGAAGTCGATTTTTCTGTTCACTGCTTGAATGGTGTTATTTATATGCATATCAAAGTTAAGGTTGTTATCAATTGTGACTCCTAATAGTTTGGTAGTGTGTTCGGGAGAGATAAGGGTACTGTTGTTAGATATAATAGAGAAATCAATAGGAGAGGACCTACTGGTGGGTGCAAAGAGTAGAAGCTTGGTTTTTTTGGCGTTCAAAAGAAGGCAGCGTTTTAGGAACCAGTCTTCTACTAAGTTAAATACTTTTTGAGTTAGATAGTGTATTTGGTGACACTGTATAAGCCACTCCTAAATAGCTTTAAAAGTGTTGGTCACACTTACCATTTGGATAATAGTAACATTACACAGTAGAACTGGTCACCCTTTGGGAAGGATCTTATAGTAGCTGGTAAAGAGTGGTTGGTGGCACCTGGTACTACTTTTTAATCAGGGCAGAAGGGGGCATAGCTATTGAACCTGTGCCAACCTTCCCCAGGAGTGTCTGTGTGTTTGTATACAAATCAAATCTCAACGTGTGTATGTGTCAGCTACTTGGGCAGGGACATGAAGCACTGGTTGGACAGACAGGGTGCTGGAAGTTTTGGCTTGACCACTTGGCTGAGATCTTAACCCTATAGCTGTGCCAGTGGGGAGTCTTATTGGGGATCTTGAGAGAGAGGGCGAAACCAGCCGCAGACAGACTGTGATCTCTGTGTGCTCTTAAGGGATGTTGTACTTTACTGTGTGTGTGTACTTGTGATCCTCCCAATTTGCATGTCCCTCACTGGTGTTAGTGGTGAGGATTGAGGCTCCTTGATTACTGGGCCAGTGCAGCGGCATCACATAGACCATAGTGAAATCTTTATCTTCATATTTTCACCTAGAAAATGTTTCTTGGATCAAGTACTTTCTCTTTGAGGCTTGTCTGTTGCATAACATTGTCCTTGGGACTTCCTAGCACTGAGTGGGGTTATTTACAGATGTGGAGAACTCTGCTGCATGGCTACCAAGTGGTATATTGTATAACCAACATATTACACCTGTTCTGCACAACTTACATTGACTACCTGTTGATTACAAATTCCTTTATAAGACCTTAGCGGTAGAATATCTGTCCACACATGATGCATGTTTTTTATACCTGAAAAAGCTGTTGGTACTTTACTGCCTGGTCTGACTTCTGTATCCAGACAGGATTGCTGTCAGTTCTATAGTTTGTCTTAAAACCTGGCCCAGGCTTTATGTTTATCCAGGGTTGTTGGCAGTTCCACTGGTTTATATTAAAATTTCTGTATTCTTTTTTTTTTTCTTACCAGGCTTCCCACCTGTGAAATCACCTAGTGAGGTAGCGTCAGGATTGCCCATCTTTGCTGTTTTTAGAGGGCTCTTAAGGCCTGCCTTTTTTACTTGTTTTTGATGGGGTGGGATAATTTTTGTTTTACTTTATTTTTAATCATATTTATATTGTACTTATTGTTTCTCCCTTGTGTATTATGACTTTCTTTTTACTGCATTGTTAATGGTGGTTTGTGATGAAACACCTAAATAAAACTGAAGATGAAGTTGAAATTGGTACATAGCCATATTTTAGAAGGGCATGTAAGGATGGACAAAACCAAAGCTAGCATTTTAGCTAGTTTTTGTAGCTTGGGATAATAGAATACATCAAAATCTCCTGTGCAGCATATACAGAATGTCAAATGACTGCACTACATATTAGTTTTAGAAATCCACTGAGACTTGTGTTTATTTCAACAGATGGCTGTAGGTCTTACAGATTCATTAGCAAAGCCTAACAACAGCTACCAATAGATTCTGATGATTATTGACCATGCCACTAAGTTTCCAGAAGCAGTAACCCTGTGACTAGCCAGTGCTAAGCCACTAGCCAAAAAGCTTGTGTTGCTTTTCTTCTGGGTGGGGATACTTAGAGAAATACCCAAGAACCAGCCCAAGAACCAGGAAACCCCACATATGTCCAGGGTAATGCACTAAAATAAGGTTAAAACTTCAATGCATCACCTTAAAATCGATTATTTAGAGGTACACAAGTAAAACATTGAAGTCTAAGCTAAAGAGGGCTTGTAAACAAGATGGTAAGAACTGAGATCCATTACTTCTCTACATCCCTTTCCTTGAGTTTGCAAACCGACTGTGCACCCTATTGAGCTTATACAAACAATGGGATGTAAAGACAAAGTTGTGAAAGTGGGCTTTATCACTGCAGCAGCTTTGTGTTAATGTTCAACTTAGGCCTGGCAACAGATACAAGGATATGGATGGGTTATTTCATTCCCGTACCCCATCGCAGAGATTCACAGATACGTATGTCGGGACCATCCAATCATCCAAGTTCCATTTGAAGGTTGCTATTGAATCCCACTGTTATAACCTGCAAGGGATGTCTGTTTCAGAGATGAGGGAGGTGCTGTGTGATAAATATGTCCTCCTGACTGTCTTATTTTTCTGTTGGTGAAGATTTAGGTCCCTGTTTCTGGAGTTAGTGGATGTATTAGACCTGCAGAATTACAGAAGATCAAGGACAACTGGATATCCAATGGCATGGTAGGCTAGGTAAAGTTCTCCCCTTAAAGATCTATAATATACTGAGTAAAGGAACAGTGCTTCCAACTTCTCCTGGTAGTTCAGTGTCATTAAACCTGTGATCTTCTTTGCTGGGAACTTCTGTGACCTTTCCAATTGTTTGATATGTTCAGAGAGGTACTTCCCAAAGGGGTTGTTGTGCTGAATAACTGAACTGGCCTAACAAATGCAGACTGGAAGAGAATGATAACCTCCTTAGATCTGGATGATAATCTCTTGGTGATTAATTGTTCCAATTTGAAGAATTTCCTGAATGCTATTGTCATACGTCAATCAATAAATAGGGTGCTATCAACCCAAATTTCGAAGGTCTGTAACTCATTTTCATTTTGTAGTGATGTATTGGCGATGTGGTATGCTGAGTGGAGGGGTTGTCTGCCAAATACGATGATACTGCTTTTTTAGCATTTAATTTTAGCCTATTTTCAGTACACCAGAGTTTGAGGGCAGAGTTCTTGCTGGAGGGTTCAGGTGTCAGAGGAGGACTTAACACTGGAGCACAGAAAAGTAAATGCTGAAAAGTAGAAGCCCCAACACTTAGCCCTGAGAGACACCAGTAGGCGCATTCATACTTTCTGCTGCAACTCGTCCTGTAAGGTTTCTGTCTTTTAGCCATTTTGCTATATTTCAGTATAAGAATCTATTTTTAAATTATTGAGCTTTCTTATTATGCCACCATGGCGTATGGTGTCAAAATATCTTGGCCAGGTCTAGATCAGCTGTGTGCACTGCATGGTCAATGTAAACTGTCTGTGTGACCCTCTGAAAGAAGTTAAGCAGATTTAATAGGCAGGATCTTCCCTTGACAAAGCCAAACTGTTGGGAGACATATCTAAGAAAATGTTTGATATAATTTGTGGTATCGGTTATAATATGCTCCATGGAGGCTGGTCAGGCTGATATGTCTGTAATCCCAAGGGTTGGTGATATGGCCCCCCTCATGTAGAGATATGACAGCTGCAGGTCGCCACTCCTCAGAGGCAAAACCCATAGCTAGACGTAGATCAACAGCTTGTGTTGTGGGTCAGCAAGGGCATGCTTGTCACTTCTTATTAAGCCCTGGGCTTGTGCAGGAGAGATGTACGGGTATATGCACTGAACTTCTGTCCAGTTATCAGCTGCATTGGCCATGGGCTTGTGCAGGAGACATGCATGAGTATGTGCACGGCATTTCTGTGCAGTTCGCTGCACTGGCCAGGCACTTGTGCAAGAGACATGCACAAGTATGTGCACTGCACTTCTATGCAGTTATCAGCTGCACTGGTCATAATTCAGAAATCCCTTTGTGTGCATGATTCATAGGCAACTATTTACTCCTCAGCAACATGCACTATTTTCTGTGGGTATTAGCACTGTGGTGGCTACTTGTACAAGTGCCCAGTGGAGAATGTCTTGCAAGACCATGTTCTGACTCCTTCACATCTTGTTCAAGGAGTGACAGTGATGATCCTTTCTGAATAGCTGATGCCTGGTAATGTCCATTGTTGTGCTCAACACCATTTGTGATGCTGTCTGCACATGGGAAGCAATGATTAGACATCGCCCTGGATGGTATTGTAAGTGGCTTACATTGTATTTTTTTGTTTATTTTTCATATCTTTGAGAGACTGTTCTTGCTACTGATAGGTCTTTTCCTCAGACAGAGTAGCAAATGTTTGTAGGGTACTGTGGGGTGCTCATGCATCAGGCAGAGTGTGGTGGAGGCATGTAGTATAATATGGCCATTATATTTATTGTGGGGTGCTGCAGGGACTGGCTATGTAGTGTGCTTCTGTTGAATTATCTCAGTGTGCTGCACACTTCCTGTTGTATCTTTATGCATATCAAGGCTATATTTCTATTTTGGTGTATGCCAGTTAATGCATGGAAGACACATGCCTTTCTGTTACCTGGGGCACATCTAATAGGACATATGTGTGAAACCGTAGCTCATAAGCATTGTTCTGGCATCTCACATTATACCTGGCACTGTTCTGTGATGTGATCCTGTTTGTCTGTCTTTTATCACAAGCAGAACCAAACATGAACTGAGTCATCTACTGCAGGAAGCAGGAGAGACTAGTCACCAGACAGGGTTAGTTATACTGCAAAATGGTGACCTGTATTATATATGGTCATTTCATTTACAGGGTAGGGTTACTTAAGGCAGACTTCCTGCTGTGTCTGTTCTCTACAAGTCTGGATGACAGATGTGCTTAAAAAGTGCATCAACTAAAGCCCATCCCTGCTGGAGGGAGGGGGGGGGGGATGAGACTGGAAGTACCTCACTGGATGGGGGTCTCAAGGGGGTTCTCTCTTTCACCGGTAGCCATACCTCATTAATCAGTGTGGTCTAGCAACAGCTTTAACAGTGGTAGAGGCTGCAGTTAAGGGAGCAATCTGCAGATGCATCCCCAGAATGGAGATCCACCTGGAGGAAATTGCAGATTTTCTCACTTGACCTTGGCGTTTGAGCCACTAGAGGAGTGGGTGTCCCATGCCACTGGGCATGATCCTTCAGCCGGTAACAGATCTCAGTAATGTCCCTCTGGGCTATGGTGGCAGACTTCATGATGCTGCTTGTGTCATCCCCAGCTTGGTGTACCCTTTCCTCTTGGGTCAGGCTCCCTACCCTGTGCATTGTTTGCAACAGTATTACCTCAGAATTTTGTATATGTTCTATTTAATACACAGCAGTGGGGAGATTATGTAGTTGTGTAGTTTGCTTGTTAATAACATCTTGTGATTGTGTGTAGAGGGCACAGTTTCATTTGCAGCATTTATGTACTGACATCACATGACTGTTTCTTGCCATAGTATGATATGGGTGTAGCACCAGGTGCTGGATGTGAATGTCACCCTGCACTCACGTAAATGCTGACATACACACTGCAGGCAGGAGATGTACTTTACATTCTCTTTCCATTCTCTAGAACAGAAACTTATTTTTAAATGCCATTCCTGAGGTTAGTTTAGCTTGAAGGAAGAGAATGCCTATGACCTATAGCAGCAGAGAGATGGGGTTGGATAGGGTAGGTCAAGACTGTTGTGGTACAAGCAAAAGCAGAGAGAATAATGCAAAACTAAAAGTAAAATGCAAAAATATATACAAAAGTAGCTAATATTTTGCATATAGCTGTATATAAGCAAACTTTAAGGTGGAATAGCATTTACCATTACTGTGATATCCTCTTGAGGATATTAGCAGATGCAAAGGATATAAAAGTCATGAGTTACATAAATGTTAGCAGTATTGTCCACTGCTAAGTATGCACATTTAATCCCCAGTTTCTTGGTACTCTGAGGGTATGCATCTGAATTTGTACTAGGAAAAAGTAAAAATGGATTTGATGATACCATATGTGTCAGTATTTAGGGAAGAGACAGCTGGAGCTCGGCTGTAAAGTGACAAAGGAACAAAATAAAATATGTAAATTTGAAGAGAATTAATTAAACATTTCAGGTAGCAGAAAGAGCAATGAGAATCTTAAATGCAGCCAGAAGCTGTAATATGAACGGATATGGTTTCTAATGCTAAATGGCAGGTTTCATGTTTTTTTTTAATAGATAAACCAAAGAGGTTAAACATGGTGAAATGGGAATAAACACAAGAAATAATAAAGACTGCTTAAAGGAAAACTGCATGGAATCATGTTCAAAGTAAGATTAATGGAAAGTGTGTTATTTAATTTGGGTTTTTTAAACAAATGAAATGCAGTTTCATGAACTGAGTTTAAATAAACTGAAATGTCAAATAAAAGCAGAAGAATTGTGAAATGGATTAAATGATAATGTAATTGACACTTGAAAAATGAAATGCTGGTTATTTTATGGCACATTGTTCAAACCATCAGAGCTGTTGAATTTCTTGAGCACTTTTTGGAATATGCAAGTAGCCATTAATGAAATTATATTAATGTTTAATTAACACCATTGTTTACCAATAAATTAGTGCCACTTGTTTGGTTTTGAAGGACACGCACAAGTAAAAAAAATACAGACTACATTTTAGCTAGCAAGATATATTTAGTTTTATTCCACTATACTTCCACAGTTAATTAAATCATTGTACAATTGCTATATATTTCCTGATTTTAGATTAGTTAAATTTTCTTGATGAAGTTAGTCCACCCAGCAGAAAATTTGAGGGGGTAGTGTGGGTACATGGCATTGTGTTATTCAAAGAGAAGTATTATTTTTATTTTGAAGATTAGAGAACACCATTCTAGCTCTGGATTAGATCTGATATTGAACTAAAACTCCACCCACAGAAAGCACAGGAAGAAAACTACATTAATATGTGTATGTATGTAGCCCCAAACACTTAAAGCTGCATTGTGTACTGCAAACAACATACAAGAAAATGACATTAATGACACAGAGCTGACATGCAATACATCAAAGAGTTTAACAAAATACAGCAACAGCAGTGATAAAACAGCAGGAAGTACGCAACGACAAAATTCCATGTAAAAATATGTATACGTGTGTGTGTGTGTGTGTGTGTGTGTGTGTGTGTGTGTGTGTGTGTGTGTGTGTGTGTGTGTGTGTGTGTGTGTATAATTTCAATAAACATATATCTATATGGCGGAGCAGCGGTTAACATTGTTGCCTTATGGCAAGAGGTTATCTGGTTCAATTCTCGGCTGAGGTGCCTTCTATGTGGAGTCTGCATGTCCTCCCTACATTCACATGGGTTTCCTCCCCCATTCCAAAGACATGCATCTGGAACGTTTCTCTCCAGGCCTCCACTGAAACTAGGCTCTGTCCTAGTCAGGCTTTCCCGGTCATAAAATAAATATAAATATACAGAATTGCATATGTTGTGTTTAATTTATTTCAGTGTTTTGGACAATGCCCATTTTCAGAGGGTACCTAGAAAAAGGCAAGCATACATACATTTAGTAACAGTATTCAGAAACAGATTAGAAATTAAATATATTCTGCAATGTATACAGTATTAATCAAGTAGATTACAGATTGAAAGACATTCTACAAAGTGCAACACTAATCACTATATACAAGATATTTACAACAGAGATTTCTTACAGATGATCTAGAGAGAGAACAACAAAGAAAATGTATTGATAATATAAATAAGGATGGGTTTATGATGTGAAATTTAGTTAAAGGTAAGAGGGTACGAAGAGAGAGGAGAACAGGGATAAAGGTATGATGACTAAAGCTCTGTGCTTGAAATGGGCTCCTTCCTGGGCACATGGTCCAGGGTTTGATTCCTTCCACCTTCATTTACTGTCTGTGTGACTCTTGAGCAAGTCAATTAACTGTAAAGTGCTCCCAAATTATCCCCTGAAAAGGGACAATTTGTCCAGTGGGTTTACTCAGTCAAAAATTGATAAAACAAAAAAAAAATGAAACAAAAAGGTAGATAGTGTATGAACTTCAGAACCTATCTGTGTTAAGTTATGAGTGAAGTTATGGGCTAAGGTTGTCAGGTAACAGCACATTTGAGACATAACACCAATATGTTTAAAAATGATTTGTATGCATTTTTAAAATATACGAAATCGGGGTGCATACCACAGTTGAATTAGAGTTCCATAACTGCAGTAGAAAGTAGCTAGTACCTCTTTCACTTATTCTAGTGTTTTAACAAATAGTATTTTTTATGTGTAATAAGAGAGAATACGAATAAACATTTGCAGTAATATGTGAGTATATTACCCATAGCCAATTTTCATAAAAAAAAATAAATAAATAATGGGCGGCTGCAGTTGTGCAGCGGTTAGCATTGCTGCTTCACAGCAAGAGGTTCTCCGGTTCAATCCTTGGCTGGGGTGTCTTCTGTATGGAGTCTGCATGTCCTCCCTGTGTTTGCGTGGGTTTCCTCTGGGTGCTCCAGTTTCCTCCCACATCCCAAAGACATGCTGTAGGTGGATTGGATACTCTAAATTGGCCCTAGGTGTAAGTGTGTACATGTGTGTGCCTTCTGTGGAAGGTTGGGCACTGGGCTGGCAACTCAACTGCATAAAGCTCCACTGCCAATCATGAGCAGACAGGTGGTCCACTGTGGTGACCATAACCGGGAAAAGCCCAAAGAAGAAGAAGTCAACTCTCATAAAATCAACCACACCCTGTCAACTACAACGGCCATCGACTAGCACTGCAATTTCAAAAGCAAACCTCGCTGATTTCCTTTTATCAATCAGCCTCCAAGGAGAATGTCTTAGAAAGAACATCAGTACAATTAAATTACCTAATGCTGTTGCTACACAAGTTAAACACCCATTGAGCCTATAATATCTTATCTGGTGGAGTATAAATGGATAAATTATTTTAGGACAGATAGTTTACCAGGGTTAAATAATACTGTTAGTATAAAACCTGTGCTGAAGTTCAAGTGTGACTTTTCATGAAACATGCCTAATAAATTTTTTCATGTGTCTTATGTGTGTGTGTGTGTGTGTGTGTGTGTATGCGTGCATATATATATATATATATATATATATATATATATATATATATATATATATATATATATATATATTTTTTTATGTTTTAATGTATTATATGGAGGTTTTAGGGCTGTTTATATAATTATATACTGCTTTTAATTGGGTCATGTGACTCTCTGGTGATAGGCTGGCTATCTGTATATAAGGAGTGTACTTGAGTTACTTTGTGTAAACATTGAGAAAGAGATATTCCCCCGGATTTACTATTCTTCCATGCAGGACCAGCGTAGTCCTGCATGGAACCGGCCATTAAGGAGCAGGACGGCAGCACACATGCATATTAAGGAAGGCATGCTGCCTGAACTCCTAATCTTACATGGAGCATGTAAGAGTGCAGGGGGCATGTCTGAGAGCAGAGCTCTCAGAATATACATGCCTCTGCAATGAAGAACAGCAGAAAGTCCTAAAAGAATGAGCGAGACCGCTCATAGATATACGCATGCCCCCAGCAACATCCCCCCACATGTAGAAGAGCAATAGTTAACACAACAAATATAAAGATACTTTATTTTTTTATGAAACAGATTACATTTAACCGTAGGTGCACGGGTTTGCCCATCGCTTACCTAAGGTTAATGCAGCTTAAATGGCAGAAGAGGATAAAAAGCAAGATATATGCAAATGAAGCAGTATAGCAATAGTATAGTGAGCAGAGCATTCACCTTATGAGCGGTCATTCCCAGTTTGAGTCCCACTGCAACAAATTCCATTTTCCATGTCAAATCACTTTATGACCAATATTTTTAGTTGCATAACCTACTAAATAACATATATTTGTGAACTGGAGTACTGCATTAAATGCAGATATGAGGTGTCAGTGTCATAATGTTGCAAAGTCCACAGATAATCACATGTGCCCCATACAGTATATGTACACAGGAATCAGGGATAAAAATGGAAGGTAAAATGTGTAATGAATGATAACTCCATACAGCTTCCAAATCCCCCACCTTCCCAAGAACCATTAGACATTACTGTCTAAATTAGTGCAGTGGGAAGCGGGAGTAAGCACTAGCAAACAAGTGTAAGCACTATTAAGCAGTAGTAAGTGGGAGTAAGCATATGTAAGCACTAGTAAGTGGGTTTAAGCCCATTTGTGCAGGGGTAAGCAATGTGCACACAGGCTAAACAATATTGAAGCTAACTCTCTGTAGACATATTTAACGGAAGGTTAGCATTGCTTACCCTTGAGCAAACCTACTTACAAGTGCCTTACTCACTCTGTATGCAATAGCTGCTGTTCTGGCCAGAAACAGAAATGAACAGCCTTTGCAGGTCTTGAACCCAGGACCCTGTACACTATAGTCAAAGTAGTTAACCACTAAGCCATCACAGCAGTACATAAGATTGAGGTACCACCAAACAAACCCTCATTATAGTAAAATCAAACTGAACATGTGAAAGGAATCTGTATACAGTCTTATGTTCTATAACCTACTATATAACATAAATATGTGAACTGAAGTACTACAGTAAGCCCAGATGTGAGGTGTAATTGTAATAAAGTGTTGAAGTCCCCTAATAAACACAAGGACTCCATACAGTGTATGTACACATGAATTATGGATACCAGACATATATATATATATATATATATATATATATATATATATATATATATATATATAGATATATATATATATATATATATATATATATATAGATATATATATATATATATATATATATATATATATATATATATATTTACAGCATATAATGAATAACAAATCAATGCCAAAAAGCAAATATAATGCAAATTAAATATTAAGCAACGCTAAGCATTGCACAAGCCAGCTTAGTAGGTGTAAGCAATATGTAGGCCTGCTAACTCAATTTGCCCGTTGGTATACCCCTTTAAACAATGCCAACCTTAGGTAAGCAAGTTTGCCCATAGTTTAGCATTTTCAAAACCGTCCAGTCAATGCAAAGTGTGGGAAATCGGCTCTATTTAAACCCAATAGGCGAGAATGTATCTCATAACTGGTTGTAGCTTCCCCTTGCAGGCACCATGTCTGGAATGGGAGAGGGTGTGTGCTTTTGGGTGCAGTGCTGGGGCATCCAGGAGTCCAGAGTCATGGCAAGACACCTTGTCAAAGTCCATGAGCAGAGACTGCTGCAGGGCCAGTACCCAGGTTCCCAGTTTAAAGCTGAAGCCTGGGACCGTCTCACCCGTGACCTCACCAGTGCCACTGGCATACCCCAAACTGGTGAGCAGGTCAGGCATCATTATGCCGACCTGAAACGGCAAAAGGGGGATCTCTTGGATCAGTGGATGCAAGAGGCTAGGAGGACAGGGGAGGTCCCAGCAGTGTGTAAGTATCACTCCACTACCTCTTTAATAATTGCTAGCTCATGTATATTATGGATAGATATGGCTAAATATTCCTCTTATGTCCTTCACAGTGGCACGTGAGTGGGCTGCAAACGAGAAGACCCATGGATGTCGCTTGGAGAGATTGTGACGCGAGGCAGGTTAGTAATATTCTTGCATGTACTGTCATAGGAAATAAATCTAAAAGTATTAGTAAGTTAATTGCCTGTATAATACCTGTATTGTTTAAGGCAAGTACTGCATACACCAGAGACTATGGCAGGAAGAGTCTCATATAGGTTGTATGTAAATAAAAGCATAATAGCTTGACAATGAAGGTCTAACTGCTGAACTGCATGTGTTTACTCTGGTACCATATGGTAATGTAGATTTGCAATCACTTAATAGTACTGTTGTATTAAGCACTGTTACCCACACTGTGCAACACAAATAAAAAATGTGTAGGAATGTCTGCATATGACTGGTGTAATCCCCAGAGGTCATTTAGTACAACTGAGAGAGACATAGACAGAAAACAGTGAAAATACAGACAACAAAATCCAAATAGCACACGCAACTGAGATGTGAACTGTTGCATTTTTAGCAGAGACAGCCATGGTTCGAATCCTGGGAGAGGTAGTAGTGTGCATACAGAATCATACCCCACAACTGCACAGATATGTTCAGAATGTCCAGTAAAGTGGCCCATATCTGCTGCCTCTCACTCTGTCCCCCTAGGAAATCAGTGGGATGATCCCAGAAGTATAGGCTGCAGACAAGAAATACAACTGATTGCCACACATCTATAAGAACAAACCTGTCACTCTTGCAACTCCCCAAACTGTTATGAGAGTAATAAGCCAAGTATGTCCCATCTACACCCACATGTTGTCAAGCTGTGACCAGTGTGCGTACAGTAACAGAGTGAGATGTAAGGGCATAATACTAATGTAAAATTTGGTTCTTTGTGTTGCAACATTCAGGTAATGCTAACAAACATTGCTCCCACAGGTCTGTCAGACATGAACACTGTGCCCAGAAATAAAAGACTGATACCCTGTACTGGTACTGTTTACTCTGGTATCGTATGGCACTGTGAGTGTTTTTTAGTTGCTCTGAATAATAAGATATCACTCATCACTGTCACCCACACTGTGCTACATAATATAACTCTCTAGGAAATCCTGTATAAGAGTGTTGTAAATCACTAAAGGTTGAAAACGGCAATAGTGTACATATGTCCCGGTTCACCTGCATGTGGTCAAGACATGGCCAGAGTCTGTGCAAAAAGGGATGGATAGGTATGTGCATAACATCAACCCGGAATCTGGGAGTATGTGTAGAAACAGTTAGTGTTAACAAACAATTCCTCCACAGGTATACCAGGTAAGAGGTGCATACTGCAGGTAAAACCAGTTCATGTATATAGTTATCGACAGCCATATCACTGTCCAAACTAAGGCAATAGGGTAGTGTAGTAATACTTGTAAGGTACAGATAACAGCACTGACTAGGAAAGTAATGCAAACTACCAGAATGTACTAGGTGTTATTCGACATCTTTCTCCTCCCTCCCCAACATAGCTGAAACAATAAACTAAATACCCAACTCAATTGGTATGTGATGACTTCAGTGTAATGTTGGGACATATGTCCTATTGTTTAATAATTAATTCTGTTTCTGTGCATGTGCTATGTTGAAATACTCCCACATTGGTGGCATGGTGCCATCAATGTACCTGCATGCTGTTGTAATTACCACTGTGGTCCCATATATGCATGTGTTCTGTTTGCTATGCAACTGTTCCATATCTGGTGTCTGGGTTAATGGGAATAAATACGCATGCTGTTATGCCTAATCCTGGAATGTGTTGACTATTACTAACCCACATATGTTGATAAAACATAAACACCATAGCACATATGGGAATGCGGGTCCCAGCAGACCCACCTCAGCTGGTACGTCTTGGGCCCAATCCGGGACCTCCTCGTCCATTGGTCCTGCACCACCTTCGGTTGGAACTGCCTCAGGGGATGGGACTCACCCCCCCACCAGGAGCGGGCACAGAAAGGAACCAGTCACCCATTGCCAGGTCCGGGTCGTGGTGTGTAGTGAGCTCCGCAGGGAGGTTGGAGATCTGCTACGCCAGCTCGAGGGCCGCTTGTCGCGACTCAGGGGTTGGCCTGGCTCTCTGACTCAGCCCCCAGCACAGCCACCTTCGGGGCTGTGAAGATGCAGTGGTGACTGCCCATGGGTGGGGACCTCATTCCCACTGTTTCCACTAGGGGGCCCGTGGGCTTCTGATTTCCCAACACCCCTCCCCATCAAGGTGTGTACCCCCCACATGTGTCATATACTGCCCCTGTATGTGTCTTGTTTGTCTTGTCTGTTAACCTATCCAACCTACCTCCCCAAATATACCTACTATCCCTCCCCAACATCCTACTCTCACCTGAAAAAAAAAAAAGGGCAATCTGTTCCCAAAAATATATCTCGCCCCATACATAGCTGTCCATTTCACACGTGTCCACTGGACACATAATCTGGTCTAATTAACATCACAACATATTATTGTTGTTCTCACCCCTCTCTCAGGGGTTTGAGTATCCAAATCTACCTCCAAATTCAGTGTATATGCACAGCTGTTGTTGTAGAAGAAATGGGCAGCTATGGACCTTCCCTACACCCTTCCTGCACATCCCTAGCTATTTTCCCTACTGTCTGTCCCTCTTTGTGCCCCTTTTTCACCACTTTCCTATCGACCCTTTTTTCTTTTCTTTTAAAGAAATTAGTGCAGGGGTAAGCGGGAGTAAGCACTTTTAAACAGCAGTAAGCAGGTTTAAGCTTGTTTGCACGGGGGTAAGCAATGCCTACACAGGTTACGAAATTGAGAAGCTAAATCAGTATAAGACACTGTAACCGGAAGTTAGTGCTTAGCTCGGAGCAAACCCGCACAAAACCGCTTACAACTGCTTAATAGTGCATTATTCGCTCTGTATCCAACATCCCTTGTTCTGCCCAGCAACAAAATAAACAGCCCTTGCAAGGCTCAAACCCAGGACCCTGCACACCATGGCCAAAGTGATTTATCACTAAGCCATGTCAAATATACATAACCCTGCTGTTTTCACAAACATATCATCCAGCCCAGTCATTCAACAGTACAGGAAATGTATGTAAACATGTAGATGTATGTGTGTGTGTGTGTGTTGTGTGTGTGTGTGTATATATTTATATTTAAATAGATATAACATATCTATATATGTATATATATATATATATATATATATATATATAAAACTATATAAATATATATCTATATATGTATATACAGCAATATATATATATATATATATATATATATATATATATATATATATATATATATATATATATAAGCATAAATATATATCTATATATGTATATACAGACATATCTATAGATATAAAAGAGAACATAACAAAAACATATATGTCCACATGCACCATTAATGGGGGTGAGGGGACCCAAACAACATACGTCTTGTACGTATAGATATACCCCCCCCCAGCCAAACACTTCTGCCCTGCAATACAATACCAACTGTTACAAATCCCATAACCAGAACCTGACAAAACATGGGCACAAGATGTTAACAGTACTCCATCCCACCTGTATGATGTCAGGCTGATATCAGTAACATATCAGGCAGTACAGTCTGGCTACCATAGAGAATGTACAATGTGGAAGCAATCAACATTCCTAAGATACATTTACACAGACACATATATGCAGTTACATACATACATATATATATATTTATATATATATATATATATATAGATATATATATATATATATATATATATATATATATATATGTATATATGCAACTACACATACACACACAGAGATATGTACAGGAAGATACATATGTAGAAGGTGCACACAATACAGAACAGCCACTATGCCTACAGTTGCCACCTTACCAACTGGACATTGTATGAGTCACCCATACAAATGACAATTGTTGCCTGCAACATATACAAACAGAGAAGTGAAAGGATATAACACCACACACAGGTTTTCATACATGGGAAAGCTTTATCTGTGTACTATTTAGACTCTGACATACATATAAACAGACTTATGCAACTGTCAAACAGATAAATTAATGCAGTATTCTAGAAAGGTTTACATATGTTGCTGTCCAGACCAAGGCCTTCAAGTAGTACAACAGTAAAGACAGACTGGGCCACAGGAAGGATCATTATATGTGATGGGAGGGTGGCCTAATGGTTAAATTGTTTGCCTTACAAACACAAGGTGCAGGGATTGAGTCTCACAATGGATAATTGGCTAGGCTTACAATGGCTCGCAAGGGCAGTTAGCCTAGTACTAACCTATGAACCTATGTAATTAATGCAGATGTATAGTCCAGCAGCCTATATCTACATTCTTTACACAATCCCTTGGGGTTAAAGACCTTGGTTGACACAATAGGATGTATCTGTTACATAGCAAGGCATAACTGACACCATCACAATCACACTGCCAGACAGAACAATCTGTATGGCAGGAAGCAGTAGGCCCAAGGTGAATTGTATGGTAATGTACATCCAGATACCTTAAGGCAGCTTACCAGTGATACCCCCACATGTTAGGTTAGTTATGGTGCACCCCCCCCCCCATCGACTGACATACAGTGCCATATACCACTATTACATACACTGGCCTCTGGAGTGCTTAAGGGCACACATATATTGTGTAGATGAAGCTCACACATATAAGGACCCAACCCCACAATATGTGTGGGGGCTACAACAGCAGTGAAAAGGTGGCAGGAATGGCAGCATGACATACACACAGCCCACACTACATAACATGGACAAAGCCTGGTATGTAGGTGGAGAACAGAGGCTGGAACACAGGCCCATATGTGTTGTGATACACTAAGCAAGTCGCTGGTGTTACAGGATAGTCTGCAACATACCCTTAGTCAGGAATATGAAGTTAGAAACACAAACGGATGTAGCCATGTACTGATAGCACTCAACATACACACTGCCAGTGATATATCTGTTGCAAGACCTGTGTGGTGGACAGACAAAACATAACAGGCACACCTCTGGCCATCAAGTGGATAGCTATGCAGACAGACTACGTTCCATGTTAAACTATTATGTACACACAAACCCTATAACACTGGTGCTAGACAATACATACAACAAGGGTTGCCATGACAGTGGTAATCGGAAGTACTACACAGCATGCTACATGCAGGTAGCAAGTGAAGGACACTGATTGGTGCAGTGGCCATCACCTGATCATGTGCATCACCTACAAAAGCCATGCTGCAATCTGTTCAAAGCAGCTCAATCCATTTACTGGAGAGAGAGCAAGATAGAGAGAGAGAGTGAATGAAAGGCAAAAAAAAATATATCCATCCAGCAAACTATCCAGATATGTGAAGTATATATGTATGTAATTGACTGTAGTACTTGGTCCATAATAATGGGATAGATGATGTGGAATGATTTATATGTGCCATCAGGTGTTGTTGTAATGATGTTCAGCTGAACAACTGCTAAGGACAGTAGTGTCTGTCCCTGTGGGTAGTGGGCCATACCCGTCAACTGTGCAGAGCAACACAGACTGATAAGATGTAAGCAATCATAGTGTGTGTGTTGTGTAAGGAGAAGCATGTATACTACTGTGGTGAATAGCTGGTGGTGGAAGTAATGGCATAATGATGAATACGTGAACCTAAGAATCTATGAACATGGGTTCCACACCCCACTACTTGCAGGATACTCAGGTTAACCTGTACTGTAGCATGCTGGAATGCCATAGGTGTGTAATAGGGTTACCTGCAATCTGGCCCTACATATACTCCCCTAATGTTAGGCTGTGTCCATATGTGGCACCTGTCTGTGTTGTAGCAAGGCAGAACAGTGCATCTGTGCAGGAAGGTGTTGTGAGAATGAGGACCTGATGTCTGAATGTACCCCATATATAGGTATGTATATGTGTATATTTATATATATATATATATATATATATATATATATATATATCTACATGTATGTCCACAGATATACAGATGCCCATATGTAGACATATATATAAATACATATATACATCATATATATCTACACATATATAGATATATACCTATGTGCACATGTCTACATATATACAAACACACACACACACACACATATATGTATGTAAATACATGTCCCTTATATTACCACCACAGTGCTGCATGCTATGTGTGGGGGAACAGCACACATAGCAATACACACAGATATATACAGCTGTCAGTGTGTGCAACATGGACGGGTATGTCCATGTGGACCCCTTGTTGGGACCACATTACCCTTTTTCTGTGAAGTAGGGAATGGGAATAATGGAAGTATGGCAGGTATAGTTGTGGAGGTAGTCCAGGTTGGTAGATATAGAGGACAGCCTACAGGGGTGGTATGTGACACATGTGGTGAGTAAACACCCTGGATGGTTCCATAGGGTCATAGGTTCATACTAGGCTATCTGCCCTAGGGCATTTATAAGCCTAGCCAGAGTGTGTTTGGCTTTCGCCACCCATTTTAAATTAATTTTGCTATGCCCTTTTTCGAGGTTAGTATACTGTGCCTCTGTCTAACAGTGACACAGAAGTGATACCCAGGGTAAACCTACGATCTCCCATCCACTCATCAAGATTCCTCTTGAAGAGAGTCAATGAGGGACTCTGCCTAACCTGGACTGGGATTTTATTCCAGAGTGAAGGGAGCCTCTGGGTTATGAATCTGTCCCTCCAGCATGTCCTATTTATTTCAGTGCTGAGGTTCAAGTCTCTCGAGCGCGTAGCTTGATGGGATTTGGATTTTCTGAGGTGCAGCATGTCCATTAATTCCGGGTTGGACATGGCTTTATATGTCAGCCGCAGATCGCCTCTGAGCAGACGGTATGCCACTGAGTAGAGCTGGAGTTTCTTTAACCGGGCAGCATATGGCATCTGTTTGAGCCCTTTGATCCTCTTGTTGAGGTACTTTTATAGGTTCATAGGTTCATACTAGGCTATCTGCCCTAGGGCATTTATAAGCCTAGCCAGAATGTGTTTGGCTTTCGCCACCCATTTTAAATTTATTTTGCTATGCCCTTTTTCGAGGTTAGTATACTGTGCCTCTGTCTAACAGTGACACAGAAGTGATACCCGGGGTAAACCTACGATCTCCCATCCACTCATCAAGATTCCTCTTGAATAGAGTCAATGAGGGACTCTGCCTAACCTGGACTGGGATTTTATTCCAGAGTGAAGGGAGCCTCTGGGTTATGAATCTGTCCCTCCAGCATGTCCTATTTATTTCAGTGCTGAGGTTCAAGTCTCTCGAGCATGTAGCTCAATGGGATTTGGATTTTCTGAGGTGCAGCATGTCCATTAATTCCAGGTTGGACATAGCTTTATACGTCCGCCACAGATCGCCTCTGAAATGGCGGTATGCCACTGAGTAGAGCTGGAGTTTCTTTAACCGGGCAGCATATGGCATCTGTTTGAGCCCTTTGATCCTCTTGGTGAGATACTTTTGGGGTCTTTCCAGTTGCTGCAGGTGTCTGGTAAGGTACATCCCAAAAGGGGCATTGTACTCAATTATGGGCCTGATGAGAGATGAGTAAAGAGGCACGATGACCTTCCCTGATCTAGATGTGAATCCCTTCATGATTAGGTGGGCTATATAAAATGTTTTTCTAACCACTTTGGCCACATGGTTGTCAAATGAGAGATTGCTATCAACTTGGGTCCCCAGGTCCCTAATTACTTCTTCTGTACTTAATGGATTACCACCTATGTGGTAATTTGTGGGCACTTTGTTTTTGCCAAAGGGAATGACTATACACTTTTTGGCGTTTAGCTTGAGGCCATGGCTCTGGCACCACTTGTCTGTTTCTGTGAGGCCCTTTTGGAGGATGCTTGTGTCGGCTGGAGAGTCGATTATGGCACCCAGTTTGCAGTCATCTGCGAACTTGGTCAGCCACAGTCCTTCCGTGTTGGCCTGTACCTCCGAGAAATATATACCGAATAAGAGAGGTCCCAGGACTGAGCCTTGTGGGACGCCACTTGTAACTGGTTTGGAGTCTGACATGGCTCCAGCAATTCTAACCATGTGGGTTCTGTCCTTGAGCCAGTTTGCAACCCATCTAGTGACATAGGGGTTTATATTTAAGCTGGTGAGCTTATTTATAATGCCCGAGTGCGGTATTGTATCGAAGGTGTGTGTGGTCTGTGGATGTGGAAGCCCCATGGGCCCCAATATGGACCCAATGGGAACAAGCCTCCCACCCACTGCTACTCACAACAGCAGTCCATGTTCCAAAGGTGCCTGGCCTTGAGGCTGAGCAGGAGGAGTATGTGGACCCTGTGAATGTGTACTGGGTGCCTCAAGGTGATGTAGCACATCCCACATGTGTCTGTGGAGCCCGCTGTGGAACAGACCCTGGACCTGACCTCGGGGGACAGGATCATGTCTGTGTGTGCCCCCAGGAGGGACAACATCCCCTGAATTGGTTCCACCTGAAGGTAGTGCTGGACCAGTACATGAGGAGACCCCAGGGTGGGTCCCACATGTGATGTGGCCTGGTAATATGGGCAGATGGGTTTGGAGAGGTGGCTCTGCTGGCAAATATTCCCTAAACATGCTATTGTGTCACTGTTATAGAACATATGTGGGTAGTAATAGTCTACACAATACTGGAACATGTCCAACAGCATGCATAGATATCCCCAATAACACAGAATGTCAGATGTGCAGCAATCACATAACAAGCATACCACAGGCATATATGGAACCACAGTGGCCCTGACAATGGCATGCAGGTGAATAGTCAGGCCAGCAATGATAGTGTTCACACAGGAAACATGGCTACAAACATATAGTACAATACAATATCTGTTCCACTGGTAGGTAAGCTGTAGCCATACCTATTAAGTTGTGTATACAGTTTGTTGTTGCTGATATGGTGGGGGGAGGTGACAGAGATGTGTATTAAAGAACGGTGGTGACCTTGCTGCATGAGCTGCTCAAACCTGTTTCCATCTTTATGTCTTTCAGGCATGATGTCACATGGACGGCTTACTCAGCTGCTGAGAACAACATAGTGATAAACCACATAATCCAGCCGTACCCTGTCCTGTTTGGCCGGGCCACCCATGAGCAGCAGGAGTGGACCATCCTGAAGAACGACCTAGTCCACAGGGTCAAAAATGTTGAACTGCACAACCGCAGTTATGAGCAGGTCTGGCATCATTGTTCTGACCTGCTCTGCAATGCCCATTGTCATCCTGCTGCAGTCCGGGGGGATCACCTTGCAACAGGGGAGGGGACCATGCCATCCATCCTCCCCGACATGTGTTGAGGAGCTCCTCGCCAGCCTCGTGGCACCTGCTCATCCTTATAGCCAACAACTGCCAGACACCATTGTGGATGTGGGTGCTACCCACACACCGGCTGAGGAGCGTGCAGCTAAGGCCACAGGGCACATCGGTAAACCACTGTTGCGTATGCATCTGCATCTGTACAGGTAGAACATGCATATCTGACATGTCATAGATATAGTTTGTTGCTGCATAGTAATGATAAACAGATGTGCATACGTGGCAGTATTGTGGACATGTACTGTTGATGTACTGTAATGCTGCACCCACCTTTTTCTGTGAAGTAGGGATGCCACAGGTGTGGCCACTGACTTCACATTTCTCACCCTCTTATGTAGGTCCCTCCAGTATACCACCAAGGCAGCAGCCTGTAGCCGATGAGTATGGTTTATGTTGATAATTGCCAATACACTGGGCATGTAATGCTATGGTATATTCCATGCACACATGTAACACACCTACACAGAATGCATGCTGTACATGTGACATGTGCATGTATTGCTGTTAAATGCATGGCATCGCAGTGGTGACCATGATGGGGTATTGGAAGGGTATGTCAGACACCTGCGAGATAACTAACATCCTGTCATTGAGGAATTTGTCCACAGGGAGTAACGTAATGGTGGGGGACATGTGTGAAACATCACCCATATACAGTGCAACAACAGTGTATATACCAGTAGTACAACGGCAAGTGTTACAGAGTTACACTATGGCATAATGTATTACTGTGGTCCACATTATCAGCTGGGACTAGGCTGTAACATGTGGTGTGCAGTGTATGGGACACTGCAAACTGACACACATGTGTAGGCCTTACTTGTCAAGCATCTGCAAATAGGCTGAAGGTGGAGAGGGGGTGTCAGCATGACACACCAGTGCACTGCAGCAGGGATCGGGATGCTAAGAATGGCTGTATCTGCACACAGTCAGGTTCAGGAACTATGGCAGATGTAACCCTACCCCCACAGCAATAGTGACAGCAGTGTGTGAACACCAAGGGATGTGCACATGAGTAGACCTTGCAATCATGCAGATTTGGGGGACATGTGTAGGGCAGACTGAGCATACACTGGCAAATGCAGATGGCCTATGCTAGTATACCCCTGCCAGGAGTAGTGACTGCTGCAGTGCACATAACAATAGGTGCAACAAACCATCATGATAAGGGTGTGCACACATATGCACACTGAGTGTATGCATTGCGGTCAGCATCCGCACACCTAACACATTCTGTAGACACTGCATGTGAATGTACAGGACATATGTCACATTTCGGGCTCATATACTGTTAATATATGCGGTGATGTTGTCCTATCACAGATCAAGGAAGGGTGCATCATTTCAATAAGGGTGTGTACACTCCCCATAGCCATGGTATGCTCTGACAGTTGTCAGTGTAATAGTATTGGATTGGTCATACATGGTCCACTGATGTTGAGATCTGTAAACCAGACATCAGGCATTCACAAATGACATCTGTCCACATATCATCCCAGGTATGTTTTGCTGAAAAACATAGGGGCTGTGAGCATTACAGCTGACATAGTAGGGTGGGGGTAGTGTACATCGGGTTATGTAGTGGCTGTGATGCATATTATGTAGGAATGACCACTTGCACTTTAATGGAGTATATCAGAGAACATGTGTACAATATTAAGAACAAAGACCCCAATAATGCTTTGTATAAACACACTGTGGAATGTACCAAATATAAAACATTTTTTTTCTGTATTTTAGAAGAAGTACCTGTTGATCCCGGTGGGGGGGGGGTGTTGTTAAAAAATTTTGTGGAACAAAAAGAAACTGCTTGGCAGATTAAATTGGGAGGTGATTAAAAGCCCAGCTTAAACTATGCCATTAATATTAAATGTTTTTTTTTTAAATATAGGTAACTTACTATTAGGAAGTTTTAATCAAGTTTGCCCAGTTTTCTCAGCAGTTTTATATGTTATGAGTGCTGCTTTAAGAATTTAAGTGCAATTTAGTTGGTTTTAATCAATCATTCAATCAAATGCTTTCATTCTTTCATATATATTTGAACTGGGTATATTAATATGATTGTGCTGAGTTGGTTTTTATTGTTTGTTCTGAAGACGTCCCGTTGAGACGAAAGTGTAGAATAAAGCTTTTTATACGCTAAAGCTATCTTTTTTCCAGTCTTTATTGACCATCAGTACCGTTGTCTGTTGTTTCTTATTACAGCTGACATAACTGACACAGTACTACACATTCAGCAATGGGTTATACACCTGTGAGGTTTGGTGCACAGTACATGGCAGGGTGCAGAACAGGTGCACAGGAATACTGTGTACATGGGTGCAGTGGTATCCAGGGGAAGGGGCATCACCTACTAACACAGCACATGCATCACACACTTGTATACTGTTGCTAGCATGAATTGACTATAGCTGCACTGCATGCTGTTGTGTACCATATGTTATGCATGTTGACAGATGGGTAATAGGAGGACTGTGTGTACTATCATTGTGCAACCTCACCTGTATGTGTGTGTCTGTGTGTGTGTGTGCGTGTGTGTGTGTGTGTGTGTGTGTGTGTGTGTGTGTGTGTGTGTGTGTGTGTGTGTGTGTCTCAGTCGGTGGTTATTTTGTCTGTAGGGTCACTTCGATGAAGTGGAGGGAGGGTGATGCATGTAGGATGCATGTGTGTGTGTTTGTGCGGGTGTCCATGTATGCACATGTGTGCTTGTGGAGTTGTTCATACAGCAGTACTTCTCTTTAGGATCGTGCAGTACATGGACATGGATTGACACATGACACACCAGGTATACTTGTCTTGTATTTAATCACAGGAAAGCTGATAGTATAATAAGGTCTGTAGCATGGAACATGCATTTGGAGGGAAGGTAGACACCAGGTATATCCTTAATATCGCATTCAGCAGAGAGGGGACTGACAACCCACGTATGCAGGACTACAGACGCATTGGGGAATTACTACACAACACCAGGGAGTGTATTCATATATTACAGTTGTCACATGACAGGTTGATTGAGCAGCATATCTGGCATGTACTGAGCAATACTTACACATGACACTCCAGTGCGTGATATTATGGAGTGAACATAGTAGCCTCTCACATATAGGGGCCATGCTCACGATGTCCGGACATACACAGGGTGAACACTGAATGACAGCAGTGAGGCCATGTAAAACTACTCCACTCAGGTCAGGGAGGTAATGGAGTAACAGGTCTTGTGTTGTGATCACTTGTCTAGGCATTTAGAGGAATGATACGTTAATGAGTGGTATTAATGAGTGTATGTGACCAAGTGTGATGCAGGATGTAGAACACATGGGAATAAATGTGGGACTGTCTGTAAAATCATGGACAGCTATGTATTAAGGTGATGTGTGTGTGTGTGTGTGTGTGTGTGTGTGTGTGTGTGTGTGTGTGTGTGTGTGTGTGTGTGTGTGTGTGTGTGTGGGTGTATACTGTTATGCAATGCTGTACAGTTCTTAAAGTGCATTTCTTGTTTTCCACACAGGTGGCAAGGTGGGTCAGGGTCCCTCCTGCATGCAGTCTGATGTTGGTGTCCATACAGACACCAAAGATCTGGTAGTACTGTTGAGGCACAGGTGGAGTTGTCAGGGGCCAAAACAGCACCATCATTTGACATCCCCCTTTTAGCCACCCCAACCACACACACAGTTTCAGTGACTATACATACCCCATCACCAGTGGCCATAGCGGAGGGACAGCTGGTGTTTGGTGGCAGTGCACAAGAGAGTGTAGTAACCATGCCTACTGTGTCTGGTCACAACAGGCATAGCCGGATGTCTGGCAGGGAACCACATAGGCAGATGTCCCAGGGTGCTTGTGGTAGGGCCGCTGGTCATTATGCCTCTGGCAGATGCGCCACAACTGGTACCAGCAGGCGCATGTTTCAGGCTGTCATGGAGCCACAGGCACGTATGGAACGTTACACCAGACAGGGCCTGAGGCTGCAGAGGTCTGCTCTCACAACTGCAAGTGACAACTTCCTTGAACTGTCTGGTGCCATCCGTGCTTATACCGAGCTCATGGATAGATGGTCTGGTGAGATGATGTCCCTCATCGATCGTGGTTTGTCCATGCTTGAATGTGTGGTGGGAGTGCAGCGACAGTCGCGTGGATTTAAGCCAGCAACTCCAACATCTGGCAGTCAATGTGGACATGCTAGGACACCAAGGGGTTTCTGTAGTAGCAGTACCAGCCACTGGCAAACCTACAACACACCCTGTGCATATGATGATACCTGTGCCACATCCCTGTCTTCCATAACATCGATGCAGGGACAGGCTAATATGGTTCTGATACACACGGTAACTGTACTACAGTGTACCAAAGTACTGTAGTATAACATGTTGTCAGGAGTAAAGTTTAATGCATACATGTCAGGTAGTGTAGCCGTCCAGCAATGATGCATTATAGCTGTTAGTAACACTGGTTTATTGTGGTCACCATAATGTTATCCATTTGTGTTGTAGGTGTACATGTGTCAGCATGGGAATGGTCTGCAGTCATATTCCACAATGGTGTATGCCACTGTGGTGACACCTTGGCTGTGACATATCTGGGG